>NW_023606063.1:0-23132 GCF_013339745.2 Dermacentor silvarum
TGCTATCGCAATTGATGCTTCACCTTTCAGGTGAAACTGCGACAACTTTTTTTTATTTCACGTGCTTTTTCACGTTGCGAAATTAGCTCTGCAATTGTGTTGAGCTGGGCATGTTCCTGTAACGTTGGTATCGGAGTGATGCGTGGTAGTGCTGTGATTGTGCGCATAGCATCGCGATTAATCGTTTCTAACTGTGCCAACTGTGCCAAAGTTAGCCGTTGAAATTGTGCCTGATATAAAATTCGTGGCTGCAAGACTGCACGTACCAGCCGTCGATCTACGTCAGTACGAGCTCCAGCTGCTTTTGCTGCAATGCGACGAATAAGGTGAAGTGTTTTTGTCGAAGTCTGTCTGATTTTACGGAGCCAGTGTGCACCACCGCCGGAATGGTGAATATCGAGACCCAGTATGCGGACCTCCGAAGCCTCAGGGATTGTCACTGCGCCGAGTTTAAATGTAAAGGGGCGCTGCGTGATTCTTGTGCGTCCTTTCTTGTTGGCCACAACAACATAGCTTGATTTTTGGGCGGAAATGTCCAACCCTGCTTTCCGAGCGTAGTTGTGCAGAACATCAGGGGCTTCTTGAAGCTGTTGAGTTTGTCGACGTACATCTTCATCTGCGGACCACAAAGTGACGTCATCCGCATAGATTAAAAACTTCACGTCTGGAATCTGGTGTAGTTGCCAGGCTAGAGGTATTAGAGCAACGTTGAAGAGAAGAGGAGCTAAAACCGAACCTTGTGGGACTCCTCTGTTCGATGTGAAGTATCCTTCTTGCCTCCCATCTACTCTAATCGCAAATGTGCGATTCTGAAGAAATGAGTAGATAAATCTTAGGACCCGCGGTGGAAGTCCCAGGTCAATGAGGTTGGCAATAATGATTTCATGGTCTATATTGTCATAAGCTTTCGTTATGTCAGTTGCTACTACCGTGCGCACAGCGTGGCTGTGCGGTGAAATCTGTAAAACATCGTCTGGTAAGATAGAAAGACCGTCTTCAGTTCCCAAGTAAGAACGGAAGCCAATTTGAGCAGGATGATATTTATCATGGCGTTCAAGCCACCAGGAAACACGTGTGGCCAGCATCTTTTCAGCGAGCTTGCAGACAGTTGAGGTTAGCGAAATTGGGCGTAAAGACTGCAGGTTATTTGGAGACTTTCCTGGTTTCGGGATCGGGACAACAATTGAATGCTTCCAGTCAGGTGGAACGTTTCCAGTCTCCCAGACTTTATTAATAGCCTGAAGAAGTGCGTCGAGAGCTGCTCCTTCCATGTTCTTGAAAACCTCATAAGGAATACCATCGGGTCCAGGTGTTGTGCGTTTCTTCGAAGATTCAATCGCCGCTATTAGTTCGGCCATGCTGAAAGGGCTGGATATTTCGGATTCATCAGACTCATCAATTTCAGGGCAGTTTACAGGTGACGCGTGATCGTACTTCGGGAAAAACGCTCTAGCAGCGTGTTCTGCAAATTCATGTGGCGAACTTTGCATCGCTAACCTAACGCTCGCTGCAGGGTCAGGTTGCTTATGACCGCGTTCCATTGACCGGAACGTACGCCAAAGTGCTCTGTTTCTAATGCCCGATCCAAGATTCTCGCACCACTCATACCATCGTCGTCGAGAAAGTTGCATTTCGTGCCGACGCGCCTTCGCCGCTATATGGTTAGCACGTGCACGGCTACCTGGTACATCGGGATTCCTCGACGCATACACTTCTGCCTGACGTCGCTTTGCCCAAAGTTGCAAAAGAGCGAGGTCCGGTTGAGGTTGTTCCTCGTCAACTGTGGTTACAGTGGTGTTACTTCGGAGCAGTTCTTGCAAAGCGGGAATAATTTCTGAGGGCTCTGAGGGTACTTTATCAATCGATGATTCCCGAAACTTATCCCAATGCGTGACTGTTACAAGCCGTCGAATTTTCTTTATGCACGTTCTACGCAAACCAATCATTATTGGCATATGATCACTGCCCCAGGTATCTGGTTCCACCCGCCACTGCGGCATTCCAGGGCCCAACCACCACGTGAGGTCTGGAGCGTGTGTTCTAGATACTGCGGGTACAGCACAGGTAGCCACAGCGTGAAGATTCAACAGAGTAAAAGTGGCATCGCTCATGACGTTTTTAACTTGACATCCTCTTCGGGAGTTGTACTTGTACCCCCATTCTGTATGTGGAGCATTAAAGTCTCCACCCACGAGAATAGGAATTCCCGGGTACGTAGACCGTAGATGGGCTATCCATCCCAAGTTCAAGCGTGTGCGCTGTGGTCTGGCGTAGAATGACACTAGAATGACAGGAGTCTTCACTGGTCGTGCCAGGACCCCGACAACTTCTTGATTAACACTACACCATGGCTCCAGATCAATCACTGTGTGAGCAATATGCGATGATACATACACTGCAGCTTTTCCGGGAGCTGAAGCCATTGTAGTAGCATGTCTATCTTTAATAGATGGGTTATGATACCCATTAAAATTGGAAAGTGAGCATAGCTTATTATGCTCTTGAATAAGCAGTGCCCATACATGTAGCTTATTATATTGAAGCTTGGTTTTAATTTCTCCTAACTTGGAGCTTAGGCCGCGGCAATTCCACTGTAGAATTCCATCCTGTGACAGTTGATGCAGAGAATTAGCCATGATGCAGGCAATCCTGAATGAGCAACGTTAGTTGAGCAAGTTGATCTAAAACTGCTGCCCAAACAGCTTGGTTGACCTGTTGTGCCGGACGGGATTCAGGCGTAACAGTGGCATTCGCACTGGTTGATGTGTTACGTGTTGGTCCTGTTTTCTGACGCCGCAGAATTACCAATTCTTTATGTTTGCGTAGTCGCTCAATCTCTCTGGCCAGTGCGTCTATCCGAGCGTCAATGTCATCATGGTCTTCATCCGACTGATACAGAGGTTCCGGTAATTTCTGTTTCTTTGTCTGCGACTGCTTGCCACGTTTAAGAGCAGAAGAATACAGTTGTGTTTCTGGGGCTTCTGCTTCTTCTGCCATGAGCATCTCTGGCTCTTCTTCTTCAAGAGAGAGATAAGTTTAATGATGCGAAATGCAGAGAGGTCGGCCTGAGGTAAATTCCTCTAGCCAGCTACTCTGCGTTGGGGGAAGGGGAAGAGGGAAAGAAAGAGGGAAGAAAGAGACGCATGATGGGTGACGATGATGAGAGAAGGAGGATATGAAACATATGGCAAGCACTTTGGCATGCTCAAAGCCTACAGTCCAGGCCCGTACTTTTTAAAAAGTTCAGTAGCGCCTGCATGGCCTTGAAACTTGATTGAGTGTCTGGCCAAGGGCCTAAAATAACGTCCTCCGACAACGGTGGGCTGTCCAGACGCGTAAGGTCATTATTCAACCTTTGACGCTCTTGCACGTACCTAGGGCAGTCACAAAGCACATGACCTATAGTCTCTTTGACATTGCACAATTCACAGTCTGGAGACTCGGTGCGTCGCATGAGGTGTACGTATCCGCGCGTAAACGCTACCCCCAGCCTTAGTCTGTGCCAGAAGACTGGCACAGCTGCGTTGAATTTGAGCTATACACTTTAGCGCAAGAAAACGGCCACCACATCACATTTCAGTGGATTCCCAGTCACTGTGGTATACACGGCAACGAATTGGCTGATGCCGAAGCGAAGAAAGCACTGGAAGAACCAGAGTCAATGCTTGCGATTCCTTTTTCAAGAGCGGACGCCAACTGCCTTCTCTCCAGTGTCATCCGAAAATCGACTGAAAAGCACTGGGACAATCCGGATAATCGACACATACGACTGCAGAGATTGGACCCTACCATGAAATTTTCTTCAAGAACCTCATAACGATTGTGAGTTGTTACTATACTCGTTTTTGGTACAGCCCTTCGTATCCGTGCTGTGGCCTTCTGTTTAGTCGGACAATTTTTGCTTGTCATATCGTGCTCATCAGATTTGCATAAGCCACATCGATATCGTGGTTGGCCTTCTGGTGTGAGCTTTTCTGGGTCAATAGTACGTTGTGGGCAAAAAGCCTGCATGTGTCCACGTTGAAAGCAGCGGTAGCAGAATATCGCCCGAGGGAGGTAGGGTTTAGGTCGCAATATACAACCATAATAGTAAAACCGTTCTGGAATACATTGGGGGCCCTGTACCGTCACTAAGCAAGTACGGCTTTTGCCCATGAACCTAGCTGCGAGCACCCTATGTGTCGTGGACGTCAATTCACGACATATTATCTCAGGGGTGTCTTCCGGGTCAATTCCATAGACAACACACCTCTGTATATTAGGGCCCGATGCAAAGTAGCACTGCACAGGTAGGTGCTGATCTTCTGACAGTGGAATAGATGTTAAAGTGCACATTTTCTGCACATCACTGAGAGATGCCAAGTGTACAGTGATCGAGTTGGTAGGTTTATATGCGGCGAACCCTTTGTATCCAGTGGTTTCAAGATATTGGTCGATGACCCTTTGGACATATTTCGTGGCTACTGAAGTTATGTCGTAGCATGAAAGGGGACGTATATGAACTCGATAGGATTCAGAAGGGGTGGGCGTAGGGTAAGACTGAGAGGGAGCGGGCGTAGGGGAGGGCGTGGAGGAATTGTCTGGGGTGGCCCTTACCTTTTTTGCTGGTTGCTCCGATGCGATGACGTCTTGTTGAAGCACGTTGACTGGGGGACCTCGCTTGGCTGCATTCGTCGAACCGCCAGAGGGCTGCACGTCCATAGGGTCACCAGTGTCCGTCGGCACGATTGCGGATAGGTTCACATTCACATCACGAAGTGGACTGTCCTTCGATGTTGCATCTTGTGTCTTCGAGCTATCGGTTGTACACTGCTGCTGCATAGTTGGCATGGATGTTGTCACGCGCAGCAGTCCAGTGGAAGGTACAGATGAGGAGCTCACATCTGGCACAAACACTTCTTCGTCGGACGAGCGCGGCGGCGCGGCCGCACTAGGCCTAAGCGCCAGCCGTGCGTGTTTTGAGTCTATTAGACCAGCACGATCAGTAGGACAAGGCAAAGGAGAGTCCTCACCAGAGTCCGCAGATCCCCATAGGCTTCCGAGAAGCTTTGTATCCGGATAAGGGCGAGATTTTCGTTGCTGTCGAGCAATTTCCAAGGAACCCAAGGAAACCACGTCTGCGTTGAAACGTCGTTGTACACAAAGTAGTTGTACACAAAGTCGTTGTACAAAAGTAGTTGTACACGCCTGGTCTCGCCGCACCATATCGCGAGAGGCCCTAGAGCTAAATATCATTCTTGAAAGAAAAGATAACATGCCTCGATTATAGGTCTGCAAAATGTATGACTTCTTTAGGTAGCATTGGCTTTTTTAGAAGTTCAGATGGCGCACGAAAATGGCACTAAGAGAGGGCATGAATGCTCTGATGTGCCACTTTCCTATATATGTATAGAGCGAAAATAATAAAACAATATTTATTTGTTTGCACCTGTCTGCCAATCCGTTTCGTCTGTTCACTCAATTACTATTGCACGGTTCGAACAATGTTTCATGGTGAGCTCGGGCTTCAGCGTAATCTCATTAGCTCGGTCGCTACGCGCTGCCAGGTGTCAGCGCTGCTGCTCGGGAGGAGGAAGGCGAACGCCGACACACCGCCATAACAGCGCGAAGAGGTTTGTCCCGTAATTAATTTACTGTCGACAGCGCTTGCTCTTCCGGAGGCCTGGGAGTTCTCGCAAGAAGTGAAGCACTCCTCCAAAAAGACGTCTTGGGCCGTGATTTCGCTCTCTCATAGCTCTACAAGAGGGCATTTTGTTTAGATAATTTTCTGAAGAACTGTCACCTCTGCCAATAATAGTAATTGCGTTAGCAAAGTGAATTTGTCCATAATTTTTCGCTTTAGTGGGCTGTATGCAGTACGCAGCTTCAAGTATAGGAGTACCCAGATGTAGATGCTGCACTCTTGCTACCACTCCATTGTATTTTATAGGGGAAATAATGTTACCGCATACTGCGACTAGGACATAAAAAGCTGCAATAAGTTTTGAAGTGAAACGTCTTTTATTTCGGTCAGCACAGGGGGTCGCCCGCTAAAACAGCATGTAACAAAAAAAAGTTGCAGTGGCTTAGCTCGGCTATGCCAGGATATACGTAGCGTTAGCAAAGGTTCAGCTGATTATTCTTAGCTTTCCTGGTTGTCTAGATTGTCAAGGATTAGCTTGATTGTCATGCTTACTGCTGCGCCAATGACACACACGCGGTATACGTATTATGTGGCACATGTATATAGCCTTCTTCTGTTCATTCCTCCTACGCTCAACCGCTAATTGCCAGGCAACTACTTCGGGATCCGATGAGTCAAGCTTCTCCGTTCTTCTGCGCTGTTGAGCAGCATTTGCGCTCTCCTTCTCCATGGCTATACCACACTGGCAAACGCCAGTCAGAAGCGCAGCGGCTCCAGCGCAGTGTTAGACGGCGACTGCACAGCGAGCGCGCGCCGGCGCCAGTGCGTCTACCACGGCTACGACGTCACTCCTCTGGAATGCGCAGACCGGCGGCGGTGAGTCGCGCGCGGCGGCGGCGGAGTGCGCGAGAGGTGCCGGCTCCGGTGGCTCCGGTGCGCAAGCCGTGTGACATCACTGATCCTTGCGCATGCGCAGCACGGCTCTTGATGTGCCGCGCGAAACGGGCTTGGCTAGGCCAGTGTAGCTAACGCTACAAAAACATGTAACATTAAAATAATATATATATTTCCATGTGTACTACCCGCGCGCACTATTTGTGTATCGTTGTTTAGAGAAAAAAAATTGCCATGGTTGAACGCGGTTAAACCAAGTTTGTCGAACGATAGCACGGTTTTGCTTGCTTTGGGAAAGGACATAGACGCTGCTCGGCGCCGTCAGCAACTATCGCGTCTACAATTTCACCACAAGACAACACCAGACGCTGCTGGGCAAGGCAGCAGTAGCAGCGAGCGAATTGGCCTCCATGCTGCGTCTCGGTTCAGCACGAACTAAGCGTTGAAAGCACAGCGCATACGAAGCTACCAGCAGTCAGCGCACTTTGTACACATTACAGATCGCTTTGGGGATGAGGCCCGCGCGACCGCGCACTCTGTCCACATCGCATATCGCTTTCAAGATATGAGCGCCCACGCGGCGTACGCAGTAGCCGCCGGTAGTGGCCGGCCAAGTCCCAGTTTGATCTTGGCTGAACTTGAAAGTCATATTTACGGAACCAGGCGTTTTCTGGGTTAGTAGAACCTGGAACCTGGTTAGTACCTGGATTAGTAGAACTAGATATCTAAAAAAGAAAGCCCTAGTCGATAGCACATGTGTCGCGGGCACAGGTGGCGCCGTTGTTGCGCCACGCATGACGCAATCAGAGCTAAATTTAGCCTTCTGATCAGCGCAAGAGAGGTCTAGTTCAGCTGTACGTGTGTCGATCCGAGTGGGAGGGGTCGCGTTCGAGAGAGCTCACTACCCTTTTCCCAGCGCAGGGTAGACAGCTGGTACTTACACTCGCTAACCTCACTGTCCTTCCTTCCCGTTTAAAGCGAAGCTTGCCTCTTCATTCGACTTTTCTTTTCCACTGCCGCTGTGCATGTGGTTGCAGAAATCTCACGCGTGCTCGGCTAGGGCACCCCTGCGTTCGACACGTAGGTTCCCGAAATGGTGTAAAGAGATTCTGGTACCAAGACAGATGAGATACCCGACCCATTTGACCACGGCGGAACGTGTACGTCTCCACACAGAGCACAAGGGCAGGATGTTGAGGCAAGCGCGGGAGCTCCAACCATCTACGAGTGCGGAGGGCTCGAGCGGCGCAACGTATAGTTTCGGGCGCCACCAGTGGTAGGACATTTTTGTACACTAGTGCCAAAAAGCTCTCTGCAAAGGAAGCGGGTACACTACGAGCAGGGAGCTAGCATTATTTTAAATTAGACCGTAAGACGCTTAGTAGCTGCATAATGGTTGAGCATGTAAGCTTTCTAATGCGTGAACAAATGTACCTTGTGGATTTGGCTACGTCATTTTTGCACGCTAGTACTCATACACCTTCTGCAGCCCGGACAAGACGTTTCACGTGCTCGACTGCATGCGGCTGCGTCTCTAATACAGCCTACCCCATTAAAAATAATTATCGAATCCACAATGCGCAATAACGCTTTACATGCATGTTCGAGCTAAACAAAAATCATCTCGAAATATTCCCGGCACTGCCGGCTTGCCTTTCAGGTTGTAGCCTTTAGAGTATAGCAGGGATGTCAGAATGATATTTACAGTACCCACGGTGGCAGTTGGCCCTCAAAGGAGTGTCAAAATGCGTTGAAACCATACGCTTGCATTTCGCCTTGAGGAACTTACTCTCCGGCATTTACTAAATATTACAGCTGGCTGAAACATCAATGCCGCAACAAGTATAGAATTGCATCTTTGATACTGAATAATTGTAATATGTAATAAATAAATAAATAAATCTGTTTCTTGAGCATATTACTTCACGAAGGCGACTTGGTCTTTAACGCATGTAAACCCCGACAAATGTTACGGCCGCTGCTTTTATAAAAAAAAAAAGTTGTTTTGACGAGACGTTACTACGGGATAAAGGCGTCACTCTTCCTTGTCCGCCACTACTGGGAACCCTTGTTGTTTCATCACTGCTTGATGTACGAGAATACCGCAATTTGAAATTTTCGCAAAGCGTATGAAAACGAGAAATTCTTTCTCAAGGAATGCGTCCTCTCAGGCTAACATTACCGCGAAACTTATAGGCCGCGAATATGCACAGTGCGCATATTTCTCAGAGTATTTGGACGGTAATATCATAGGCTCTTATCGTATTTTTTCTCTCTCTCTCGATAACTTATCTAACAGAAATTTAAGAGCACATGCAGTACGAGGCGACAGGTAATGGGCCTTATTTTGCGTGCCCCGTCCTGACAAAATAGCAAAACTACATGCTGAATGGGTCGACAATCAGGTAATGATTTTTGTGAGCGGTTGCTGCTATTTACTGCGAGAGCACTATAGAGAGTGCATTCGGAAGCCCTTCAATACGGTTTACTTCAACACCTTATCGTGAAAATCTGACTACTCAGTAACAAAACGTAGGCGTTTTGTTCCATTTATTTGCTGTTGCTCGAAACGCAAACATTCGTTGCCCTAAATTTATTACATTCTTTTGACCACCGGAATGTGGGTTATAAGAAGTCATTTCCTTCCTTCCGACATTATAGCGTTCTCAATGTCAAGTGACATGGCTGTTCTTTTCTATGCCCTAGGAAATAAACAGAGAAGCACTGTGAGGGTGAACATATTGTTTGAACAACAAGGAGAAACTTGGTTCTCATTCAAACTTTTTTTCCGGACGAAAAGTGTCGATACTCGAGGGTTTCTGAGCGTTCTTTAGCTTGATGTCTCCACTGAGAACAACCAAGCGTGCGTCGATAACCATTGACAAAAGCGGGCAATGTCCTGAATGTAGCGATCGAAAGAGCTCTGCCACAGCTGCGTATGCTGTCGAAAAAGAACCCCTTGCGCAAATCATAGCTCATGAGGTTCGGCAAAAATAAAAGTGAAGTGCGCCATTTTTAGGGGGCGTGACAATGCCTCCTGAAGCCATCGATGTCCGTATTTGTTGAAGTAAGGTCACCATCGGGGGTCTTGAGTTCCTTTGCGACATTGGCCATATTTTCCATGGACTTGACTATAAGAAAAAAAAATTAGACGAAAAAGAAGGAACACATGGAGTGCAAATAAGGGAGAGGGGGGAGAGGTCTGTCATAAATGTCGCTGTAAGAGAATATTGTAAGTAGTAAACCAATTTTGTTTATACTCTCTTATGCGTAAGAGAATAAAAACCGAAGCACATGCACTTGCGTGGCTAGCTAGATGGCACAGAATTGACTTCGCTAACTGAATATGTTTTCCTAAACGCAAACGCACTCAAGCCAGCGTTTCTTCGCATAGTCCTCATTTAAAATTTCTAAACAAATAGTGTACACATGGTTGTTGTAAATTATTTCAGTTCAATAATAGTGTCATAGCGAAAATAAATCATCGAATGAGTGAGTTATTCAGGTGTACCTGGAAATTTTGGCCAATGTTATGCCAGCGGCTTCTGTGGCTATATACAGCTCGGCGATCGAAGAATCATGTTGTTGGATAAAGAAGTTATTGCAAACGCATGTTGAAGAGTAGAGAAAAAAAGAAACAACAACGAAACACCACGTTTCACGATTTGTACAATCAAGCATAGCTATATTCAAGGGCGCTACAACATAAAACTATTCCAATATTTTCTTTACCATCTTCTGACGTCAAATTTACGTAATAGCCGACGAAAGCATCGGGTGGTGACCCGCTACGTTGTTCGAACAGCGCCATCAAACGCTGTCCTCGTTTTCGGAGGTCACTTTTGTTTGCTTTCAAAGCGAATAGCATTGCTAACCTTGACTGGTTTTTCTTATCTAATTGGCTGACAAGAGGTGAGGGACATGCAGAAGTGGAGAGGGTTTCGGTGGGGCTGAGCTAGCGCAGTGAAAGTTGGTAACCTGGTGAGAAGAGCTGTGGCGCATGGCTATTCGCCATGCAGACGTTGATGCTCGCCCTGCTATAGAGTATACTCTCGCGAGTCTCTCATTTCATTTATTGAAATGGAAAACGTGAAGAAGTGTGTACCCGATTGGGTACCCCGTATGGAATGCTTGTTACATATGAAACAGTTGCAAAATTATGAATTTGTCACTACCTGGTTGACTGTTACACCAATGCAATAAAAAAAAAAGCCTAGTGGTTACGACGATCGCTTCGGGACCGGGGATACGCGGGTTTGAATCCCGCCTCGGCAAGAAAATTTGTTTTATTTTCTTTCTTGGTAATTTCTTGATACGCACCATAAATTACGGCTGGCTTAAACAGCTTCGCTGTTAAAATTCATCAACAGGTATTGATGGAATCAACGCCAACATCCTCAAGAATACAACGCATCCATCCAGTTGTATTCTTGCCTTCCTTTACCAGCAATCTCTTATTGCCATATTAGTCCGACGAGATTGCCGAGTTGGCAAGATGATTCCCGTCTACGAAAAAAGTAGCCCGGTGCTCTCCACTAAATTACAGGCCAATATCGATTACCTGTACCTGCTCTAGAATTATGTAACACATTGTTTACTCTCATGTTGCGACCTTTCTATCGTATATTAAATATTTTCATCCAGAACAACATGGGCTTCCACCAAGACTTCTCTTGTGAATATCTAACTTGCTCACTTTCTTTATTACTTACACCATTCCCTTGATTATAATGACCCTATTGATGCTGTGATCCTTGACTTTGAACATGCCTTTGACAAAGTGCGCCACTCCCGTCCACTACTTAAGCTTTCATGCCTTAATCTCTATCCGACTGTCCTAAATTGAATTCGAGAGTTCTTAAGAAATCGAAAACCATTTGCTTATGCTGGCTTTTGCTCTTCCGGTTTTTCTTACGTACGTTCTAGTGTGCCTCAAGGTGCCGTCTAAGGTTCCCGCCACTTCTTACATACATTATTTACCTTCACCTCAATATTTCTTCTAAAACACACCTTTTGCCGACGACTGTGTAATTTACCACCCTACTGCCGCATCAAATGATGTCTCCATTCTTTATTATGACCTTATACTAATGAAAAAATTATGCAGGGGATGGCTAATCTAATTTAACGTAAGCAAAACTGTGGTAGCCACTTTTAACCGTAGACTGAACAGTACACCAAAAGCGTATACGTCCTTAACAATACAGCAGCTTCCATGGCTGATGTATTTAAGTTTGTAGGTCTGTGCATTTCTGCAAATCTAACTTGGTCTGTCTATATTAATAACGTTGTGAATTGCGCTAATCGTTATCTTGATATTTTACGGCGTAAGATGGAAATTCTCGCCTATACAAAGCCCTAGCGCGACTTAAGCTGGAATACACATTTGCTGTGTTTGCTGTGTCTAACTTAACACCTCCGAATCGGTCAAGAACCGAGCAACACGATTCATTGTTTGTGATTATTATTTTACCACCAGCGTTCCGGCTTTGAAATTCCAGATTGATTTAACCCTGCAAGCTGGTCGTCGTAAAATTGCCCACCTTTGCCTTTATAACAGCTTTTATTGTTCCTCACCTCATGAGAATGCGCTCATTACATCAGCTCTTCGCATCGCCAGAACCAGCCATGTTAACTCGGTCTACCCACAATGGGCCCGTACCACTACGTATCTGCGATCTTTATTTCTGCAGATTGCGCGAGACTAGAATGCTTTTTCCGTTCTTTTCGCCATTACAACGTACCTCCCTTCCTTCATATCGCTTCTTGCCAATCCACAATCATCATCACATAATTCACCATCAACAACGCCCACGCCTCATGTAAGGTCATGTATTGTGACCTTTGAGGTGATAATAAATAAACAGAAACAGTGAATTCAACAAAATGTACAGAATGAGGAGTAACCGTAGCTGCATAAAATATTGAATGCGAAAGGAAATAAATTATATTTATTGCGTTCTACAGCATACTGGGAACGCTTCAGGAATGGGCGTCAGCGAATTCAGCATAAAGCACCATATATACGCATTTAGACAGAAACGAACATTTCCAATAGAGCGAAAATGAAAGTGATTACGTAACATATAATTATTCAAGAGTAGAAGTGTAAATAATTAGAGTCCATATGGTTATTGCTGTCACTGGATAACGTGACAGCTGTTCTGCAAACACTCAAACACTCCAAACCACAAATTTCTCAAGGGTATAAATCGCCCTCATAACGTCTTCCTGTAGGAGCACTTGCAGTTTATAGTCGACAGCCTCCGGCTCACGTGAAAGAGCTGTGGAGTGTAAACTAATTATGTGCCAGGCCCCGCGTGGTCTGACTCCGCGCCAGAGCTCGTTTTCTATTGATGAGTTCAGCAGCAGCGTTGACACCTCGTGGCACGTAGAGGGTGAGCTAATTAGCTTACTCTCCCTAGGTTAGAGACCACCAAAAGACAGGACTCGCCTAACCGAACGGGAAGTTCGAAATTCGGCTAAACTAAGTTGAACACAGGCGAAATGAAACAGGCCTTTTCCTTTTGCACCATTGTGTCCTCAAAGAGACGCAAAGTTCACGATGTGCATTCTTTCTTTTCGACATCTATTTGCTCAGCGGAGTTGGTACAAATGCAAATGCAATCGCAGTACGTGACGAGCTTACATTGCATCAAAACTGACGTCGAGTGAAACGAGGAATTTCGCAAACTGCTTCAAGTCAGTGTGAATTTCGGCGTATGCTTGTTAATGTTCAATAGCTGCGTCTTCAAAGTTTCGCTTGTGCTGTGAGCAGGCAAAACATGAATGTATAATAGCTCAGTTCAGGCAAAGTGTTACAACGCACTACACGTTGTGTTGAATGAGAAAAATGCGGGAAAGTGAGGGGCTTGATAAGTAGTCACAACAATATCAAGCCAACAGATTGTGAGCACAAGGAAAGTATGTGGAAAATTTATCCTTTCTTTAACTGAAGTAAGAAATGAATTATGAATCAAGTTTAATTTGCTATAAGCGTCATATGCATCACAGAGAAAGAGGCGAATGAATGTAGAAGACTGGACAACTTGCCCTCCATGGGAGCCGAACCCACAACCTCCGCGTGACGTGTGCGATGCTCTACCATTTGTGCAATGGTAGCGCCTATCCCCCTATCCTCCGTGTTAAATATCTTTTGTTTGCACGTGCGGTGAAACTAGCCCTAGAAGTGCTACCTAAGCAGCGAGGTTGGGTGTTAGGGCCCCGTTAGCAGTTCTTGGAAGCTTCATGAAGTAGTGAACAATAAGATGCTTAGAACAAGTCCTTTTACAGATCGTAAATTGGCGTTTTGACAGACGGCTTACTAGCGGGCGGCCCGTCTGATTACGCGGCCTACACAATTTTACCAGTATCCCAGCAGCTGAACTCCAATGAAATATTAAATTATTGCTGTTATTTAAATGGTAATGTTCTTCCAGCGTATTATTTTTACATCTTTTTCACAAACTGTAACTCCATATATAAGTTATAACTATAGGAAGGATCTCACACAAAGAAGTTAGAGCGCCAATGATATATCTTCATACTACAAAGGAGATTTATTGAGGTTCGTAGCGACAGCCGGTCGTTGGATGCACCGAGCACAGTCCTCTCGCTCGAGCTTCTGCTGCGCGCTTGATGCTGCCGATGCTGCTGACTCTGCGCCGACGTTCCTCATCTTCCTTACAAGGGCCCCGCCGAAATGAAGAAGCCATCCTGGCGACTTAGTTGTCCGGAGGGACGATAGAAAGGTGATACGGCTTGAGACGCTGAACGTGAACGACTTCGCGGTTCCGACGTCGCATGTCGGACGGCGGCGTGAGCGGCTCAACCAGGTAATTAACGGGTGATGTTCTCTCGGGAACGCGGTATGGCCCGTCGTACTTCGGAAGGAGTTTTGAAGCGAGCCCAGGCGTGCGGTGTGGCACTAACAACTAGACGAGGGCGCCCGGGAGAAAAGTAGGAGTCGAGTTCTGGGCATCGTGAACGGCTTTTGGACGGTTCTGGTCGTCTGAGGTGAATTGGCGGGCCAGCTGGCGACATTCTTCGGCGTGTCTGGCTGCTTCCGAGATGGGCAGGCATTCGGATGGGTCCGGCCGGTAGGGGAGATTGGTGTCGATTGTGTACGAAGGAGGACGGCCGTAAAGAAGGTAAAAGCGTGAGAATCCGGTAGTGGCCTGAGTCGTGGTTTTGTAGGCGTAGGTGACAAACGGAAGAACTAGGTCCCAATTGGAGTGATCAGGTCAGACGTACATGGCGAGCATGTCACCAAGAGTTAGATTGAAGCGATTGAAAGTTCGGAGTTTCCTGACGGCGGGTCGGTCAAATACTTCGGCTATCGACGTTTTGAACGCCGACCACGTTCGGATATCCCTCTCATGGTTTGTGAACGAGAGACTGGCGACGCCCGCAAGATAGAAGGATACGTAAGCCAGCTTGCCTGAGTCATTCCATTTGTTGTGAACGCTGACCCGTTCATAGGATGACAGCCACTTTTCAACTTCGTTGTCGTCGGTTCCGCTGAAGATGGGAGGTTCCCGCTGGCGAATGCTGCCAACGCAAGGGACGGGTGGCGATGGAAGAGTCTGCTGGTCGGCGTCCGGGTAGCGTCCGTGAACGACGTTCCAGGATGGAAGAGTGGAACGTTCCCCCGCTCCTCCACCACTTATAAAGGAGATTTATTGAGGTTCGTAGCGACAGGCGGTCGTAGGATGCACAGAGCACAGTCCTCGCGCTTGAGCTTCTGCTGCGCGCTTGACCCTGCTGACTCTGCGCCGACGTGCGTCATCTTCCTTACAATACGATAATCTTGCAGCTGAATGAACAAAATAATCTGGGACAGGACTCCGCAAAAGATGCCATTCAAAGGCGCGAGCTAAACGCAGGGTAGCAGCGCTCAGATTCGCGGCGCAACAACCATGTCTACTTGTCCTAAAACTTCACGACGGAAATTTATCTTAGTTTTATTTTAACCTCCTTATTCACAGCACTTCTGCGTATGTTCTCTTCGAAGTGTTATCGTGATATTTTCTTTTACTTAAATCAAATGATTAATCTAACTAATCAATATTATGTTACTAGGAAGAAAAGTCATGCAAGCACACTTGCGAGTCGCGTCAGAAGCGTGACTGTTCGCTGATTATTCCAAATTTTTCTAGGAACCCGGTGCAACGTTTTATGAATAATTTATAAGTGAGGAGGCCACAACGGCTGGTTGTAAGTGATACAGGAGACGACACTGTCGAGAACCCGCCGTGGTTGCTTAGTGGCTATGGTGTTAGGCTGCTAAGCACGAGGTTGCGGTATCGAATCCCGGCCACGGCGGCCGCATTTCGATGGGGGCGAAATGCGAAGAGCACCCGTGTACTTAGCTTTGGGGGCTTGTTAAAGAACCACAGGTGGTGTAAATTATTCCTGAGTCCCCCACTACGGCCTGCCTCATTATCAGATCGTGGTTGTGGCACGTAAAACCCCATATTTTTCTAACGCTGTTAAGAAAGTTGAGGGCATTTCGTTGGCTATTCTCCTCTGTGTGGTTCGACTGTGGTCGATACCAACTATATAACAAATAAACGATGCAGCATGCCGGCGCTGCCGGAGAAACACGAACACAAATGAAATGGATGAATGAATGAATGAATGAAACACACGATACGCGCTGTGCAGCTCAGAAATGGAGTTGTAAATGGGGTGGTGACGACTTATTAGCGTGAAGGTGCGTTAATTGCACACGATGTGCGCGTCCTTTACCAGTAGCGCTGCAACTTCGGAGCGTTTATTAGGTGTATCCAGCGCACAACAAATCATTCATGACAAGTAGAGGAAGTATAAGCAAACACGCGCACGAAGGTTACCTTAAAGCAATGGCTTGTAACGGGAATTGGGAGTTATATTCTTTCTTAAGAAGAAAGTATGTATAGAAAAAACAGAAGCATGGAAACGAAGAGAGGTGTTGTACTCAGCTTCTCGCAAACAGTCAATATATGCAGTCATCACTGCAATGTGTTTGGATCATCGCTCATGTACTCGTGGCTTGTACAGTGGTGTCCCCCGAGATAAATGGGCTGGTCGAAAACTCAGAACCATTTGACTGAGCAGTTTGACTGACAGCAGCAGTTCAACGAGAAAAAGTGAGCAACCATGATAATAGCTGGCTGTGTATCACAGCTAGCATAGGAAAAAGGTATAAGCAGAAGGCCGAGTGGAGGCGCATGTACCAAAAGAAGCATCATGATTATTGGAAGCATTTCATGGTGCAAGATATGACCTGGCTGCGAAGCATATGCGATTTCAGGGCTGACTATCGCCGGAAGTTAAGGGATAGCTTTCTAAGCACGCGTACAGCTCAACTTTTGTGTTGATGGTGAATGTCTTTACTAGGACTAAGAGCTACAAGGAACGCGGTCTGTGCTCCTGCAGCTTATAAACGTAAACAAGCATCAGGTCACAGCTCATTCGCCGGGTATACGCTGGAAATAGCAGCACCGGGGACTAAAGGTGCGCAATGACAGATCATTGACTCCAGGCTGGAACTTTTATTTGGGTGTTTAACTGCGGGACACGCTCGCTACGACGTACGCCGTTTTTTGGCGCCCGTGAAGGGAACTGTCGACAAAGCAAGAAAGAAGTCGTGACAGGAGGTAGGTTCTAATTACCCGAAGCTTCCTAATTGACTCATTGTGAGATCAACGGCCTAGAACCCAGGGGTCATTATCATTATCCCCTGTCTTCCACCCCTGCTGCTATTCACTTTGCTGTTGCGTACAAAGTTTTGCCTCAGTGAATCTCGTCCCCACATTCATCACCACCAATATCACTTCTTTATTTCTTGTACGGTGACCTTTTTTTGTGCCCAGGTTGCCTTAACATGCCTCGAACTGTTTTTATAACGGTGATCCTTCCAAGTTCGTCGGCCTGTTGCAATCAGTTTTGAAAACAGATCACATGGAGCAAGAAAGTGGTTATAAAGAAAATTGTACAGTTTCGTTTACCTTGAATAATTTGGGAGGTAATAAGCATCAAAACTCACTGTGCGTAATGCAGTTGAGGTTGGTGAACCACATTTTTCAAGCAACATCACATCTCCGCAATATATTATGAATTGTACGACTCATATTAAGGTGAAAGCCTTTAATGGCTCATACTCGTGGCGTCCGACCGTCCGTCCGTCTGTGCCCTGGAACAGTGCCAGCTGTAGCCTCTCCCCCTCACACTCTCTCAGCAATCACGTGATGGCACAGCGGCGCACGCGGCAACGCTCCTTCGTCAGATGTCTCGTTGCAGCAGTCGAGGTAGTCGGATGGAACCATCACTATGCGATGCAATGCTCTCATCGACGAGTCGCAGTTCCCAGTCGGCTGTGTAAATGTGCGGTCATTGCCGCTTCATGTTGCTGACGTCTCACATGATCATGTGCTAGTTAAATGCAAGCTCATATGCTTAACCGAGACTTGGACGAGTCTGCAAACGGCTCCACCAGAGGTGAGGGGGTACCAATTCGTAACTGGCGCTAGTCGGCCGGGAAACCAAGCTGCTGGAGTTGCAATTTACGCTCAGCCAGGCGTTGAGCTTACCCCAGTCGACGTGGACAACGTCCACTATGACCATGGAGAAGCGTGTGCAGTCAGGTTGTCGACTGGGCTCTTTGTAGTCTTTGTGTACTTGGCCCCAAACCTCGGACAAGAAGCAGCCATTGCCTTTGTGAATCGCATCCTACCAACAAGCGTCAGGCATTGGCCGATGGTCGTTGTCGGGGATTTCAACCAAGGCGCTAGGAACAGACATGCATTTGTCAGTGGTCTACAAAGTTCACTAGCGTTACAGTTGGTCCCAGCGACGACAACAGCCACCACGCAGCGTGGCAGCTTTCTTGATCTCGTCTTCCAGACATATCCAATCACCAAAGATCTCGAAAAGTACATATCAGTACTTTTCAGTGATCACAAGGCAGCTATCGTAGACGTCGACCCAGCCACGCATAAGGAATTCATGGACAATTAAAGCAAAGACAAAGAATTCATGAATAAACAGTCCATCGTTTACTTGACACCGCACATTGTCAATTTTTGTCAGAAAAAAAAAATGGAAGGACCCTTTGTAAATTCCAAAGTGTGTTCGGCGAAAGCCTGTGCCTATTCCACTGGGAGTGTCATGCACAAAAAAAAAAAAAAAAAAAAAAAAAAAAAAACATGGCATAGTCAGTCGAATGGCCGCAGGCTTTCGCCGAACACACTTTAGAATTTACAAAGTGTCCTTAAATATTTACTTGAAGGCTACGTTGAGAAACCTACAAAAGTCTCAATTGCTTTCCAGTTAGCGAAATCGAGAAGCTAAAACGCCTATTATAACAGTGCGTGTAGTTAGGCTCTCTTAAATATTGTTTTGTTCTTTACGTCGTACTGTTTATTTTCATTTCGTGGGAGGGTTGGCAATAGCAAATAAAATTGATACACAACCCTGTAAATGGTGGAACTTTCCAGATCAGATATGCACTTTACCTTTGCTACTCTATTGCCACAATTGCGGGGCTTCCTTTTCTTGTTCGGAAGGTATATCGACTCCCCATAAAACACCGAGTTATTTATCTCTTGAATGAATGAAACTAGAAGAAATAAGAATGCCAAGACAACGAAGAGTGAGCGACTGGGAAAGGGGCCGACTACGACTGATAAATGTCACATGGTAAAGGAGAGCAAATGCATTGAAAAACGTCGCTTCTCTTCTTCCCCAGTGATTTCCTGTAGCCTCGGCAAATAAGGGGCATCCATCAAGAAGTAGGCTTACAAGTACAGTAAAAAAAAAAAGTATGAACCCATGAAGGCGACAATTTGTGTCACGGAAATGATCAATCTCTTTTTTGCAAGCGAGCCCTAAAGAAGATAAAACTTCAATGCCTGCTCACAATTGCCTTTCAACGACAGCAACAATGATATCGCAAAAGAAGTTAAAAAAAAGGAATGCGGGCGGTGGGGGAGGGGCCCAGACGTTGTATGAATGCGGAAGAGTTACAATAAAGGGAGCGCTTTATGTTTGTACAGAAAAAAATACAGGAAAAAAATCATATCTAATAGAAACTAGCATCTTGGCGGAAACGGAAGCTATCTTCTGTCATCCGCTTCCGTTCGTTGCGTCAAACGCACGTTTATTCGCTTTTTTTTATTCATTTCTTTTTTGCGCTTTCATTATAGCCCGCATTCTCGCGTAATTATTCTTTTGCTTTATAGGCTCAGCATCTTCCTGGGAAGCATCTGTCACGGCTTTTGGTGAGTGGCCAGAGTCTCCGTTAACTTCCGCCTCTTAACGCAGCTTGGTCGCTGCTACTTGGCTGTTGTTGCCCCAGCAGGAGCGCGCGAGTGCACTGACTCGGACGCAGTCTTGGGCGAGTTGAAGTCGCTTAACGCGAGTTGGGTTAGGTTAGGTTATAGATTAGGTTCGGAGGTACCACCCCACTCTCGCCGCGAGCGTGTGCTACCTCTTTTCACCAGCACAGTTTCTGCGCGTGACATCACGCTGCTGCGGGCGAACATATGAGCGCTCATCGGTGCCACACCATCTGCAATGTCAGCGGTTTAGTTGGACGAGCTGGACTTGGTTTGAACCAGTGTTAATACCTTAGCTAGAAATTCGGCAAATCTAGCTTGTTTTCAATGACGTTAACGACAACCTTGTCATTTTGGAGTTTGGGCGACGTTTTAGTGACATTTCAGTATGGTAAATAGCAAAGTGTCTTAATTAGAGAGCCTTGATGAACTTCCTGCATGACGCAGAATTGCAGCCATATATATTGTAAGATACGAGAACAGACACAACACGCTTTCCATAGGCAAGCTGTTCTATTCTGCTTCGTCCTTCACCTCTTCCATCCCACCTCCGAGCCACGGACCCACTCTTCATTACCCTCGGCCACGCTGCGACTGGCTTGCTCCTCTAAGAAAAGCACATGATGTCACGTTGCCTGTCGACGGATGCATTTCTTAATGCGTGCCACATGCACAGAAAAGTTATTTCGCTTTTTTTGTTGATGCGCGAGTCAAAAGCCATGAACCGTACTCGCCAAGTGTTGGCGAGTACGGTCCATGGACGTGTTCCCATAGACCTCTCACAAAGAAGGAAGAAGTAATCTAGCAAAAACTGCAGACGGGTACCTTCCCAAACCCGTATATCCTACAGAAATGGCATCCTGAGGTGCACTCTTCCAAATGCAAAAATGGGAAGGCATAGCAACCCTAAATCTCATGCTCTGGGCTTGCCCAGCCCTAAACGGTCTACATGGAACAAAGAGTCATGGGAATCCTCCCTCCATAGCCCGGAAGAACAAGCACAAAAACAAGTCATCTGTCAAGCCCAGGCCGCCGCCGGGAGCCAACTGATTCCGGCCGAAGTCTAGGGGGGAAGTAGACGGTGAAAGGGGGAGCTGCGTCTCACCCTGATCACCCATACTCTCTGACGGGTGCAAATAAAGTGTTTTCTCTCTCTCTCGCCAAGTGTTCTCGCCCAGGCGCTCAGTAATTTTGGAAGGTCCTTCGTACTTTGTGCGCAGTTTGTTTGAAGACGCTGCACCTCGTTGTACCCACACCTCGTCGCCTATGTTGTATTGTGCTGCCGGACGGTGGCGTCGGTCGTAATACCGTTTTTGTGCGTGTTGCGCATGTGCAAGCCTCCTGCGCGCCTCGGTTCGGATATTGTGACAAAGTGTCTGTCGTGCCACGGAACGTCAACTTTTATGGGCGTGTCTAAGCCGAATGTAGCGCTCAGTTTTGGTAGTTGGCCGTACACGATCTCGTATGGGGAAGTTCCTGTAGAGCTCTGTAAAGCCGTGTTTATTGCGTATGCAGCAGCTTGGAGATGGTCTTCTCAATCCGCTTCACCTCATTTGTGATTCTTGCAATACGGTGTGAGCCGAGCTTGTAAAGTCTGGTTTGACCTTTCCGTCAGACCATTCGCTTGGGGATGGTAGGCCGACGCGAAGTGATGCTGAACTCCAGCTTGTTGTAGGTATAGTGCGGAGCTCGCGACTGCGGAAGGTGGTCGACCGGTCGGAGATCAACTTTTTTTTTGGAAGACCTTGTCTCCATTCGAAGCGGTCCGGCAGGAATCGAATTAATTCTTCATTACACTGTTCATTACCGTATATATTTTTTTCTAGTTTTCCTTACCGTGCCAAAAGGCTGACCTGCTCGTGACAAAATGAAAAAAAAAAATTGCCCTGGGGATATTTTTCATAGAACTTCACGCTTATTGACTTCCCCATTTTATCCCAATAGAGTTTGCGCCTCGATTTCCCCGCTATTTCTGAAGGCATATCGAACAGTCAGCCATCTCGGTGCATCAAAGCTTCTATGTGAAGCACGTTCTTAAGGTATGATATGGTTTGAGCCCATTCGGGGGTTCTTTTCTCCTCTTTAGCACGACGCGCGTAGACTCGCCACCGGCGGAAATAATTTAAAGACATAGTTTGGAAATTATGAGACATACGTCTGGGAGAAATTAAAACAGTAAAAAAGAAAATAAGGGTAGTCATCATCATCATCATCATCATCATCATTCAGTGACTTTCCGCTAAAAATGCAATGTTTTGCGCTACCTGGCGACTTCATCCGCAAATTTTGCCAACACTGGTATGAACCCTCAAGCTAACATGACTGCCATCACATGCGAACGCCAGTGAGCCAACGCTTCCCATCGGCCTGGTTTTCCCACTGTCGCGTCGTGTGTGACATTAATGCCACCGTATGCGGACACTTTCGAGCGCAATTTACTTAGCGATTATGGAATAGGCGAATGGGTTTGCTGCCCCGTAATTGATAGGCACACAGAAAACTCTTTTGCAGTGCTAAATAAGTATTGCATATATGCCAATAAAAAGACGCAAGGCGTAACCAGGAAGTGCCTGCTGAGGCCAACACTGTAAAACGACTCCCAAACAGCATTAAGATGAGTTAATTATCACCTAAGAAACAGCTGCGGCATTGACGCGAAGAAGCCGCCTAAAGAAATAAATGGCTGATCCTTCTTTCATAGGAATTGGTAAAACACAAAAGGACACGTCGGGATGCGTCGCAACCTCTTCGTGAGTGCCGACGTGGCGTCCCGAGGAGAATCGAACGTGCCGGTCTGCCGCAGAAGGGGGATCCTCTCTGGGGTGCCGGTCCTGCCGTGAGAGGCTGCAGCCAGTCCAGGAGCTCGCTCGCACTTGCCGAGGTCGACGGCCACACCTTGGACGGCCAACGTCACGGACTCGGCCAGACCCCAAGTCTCCCGTCGCCAGAGCGGAGCTGGCGATGCGACCTTCCTGGCCCGGAGCCACGTCGATAATCATCGAACCATGCTGTTTCTTCCACGCGCCTCGCGCGCTCGTGCCGTTCGGAACGCTCCGCAAACTTCGTCCTCTTTTTCGTATACCGCTGGCGACCTCTTACATGTGACAAAGACAATAGACTAAACGCGAAAATACTGTTGGTCTGTCTGTCTGTCTGTCTGGTCTGTCTGTCTGTCTGTCTGTTACTCGATTCAACCACCCGGCCAAAGCCAACCAAGCTACTAGCACTGGTGGCACGGGGCCACACACATATACAGCGCAAAGGAAACGCGGGCCTATTTGAGGCAAAATATGTGT
>NW_023606064.1:0-60001 GCF_013339745.2 Dermacentor silvarum
TAGGCTGTCATTCGGAAAGCTTGTTGGCCAATTGTCTGTTATTGTCTGTCGTAGTAGGGTTTCATTCGGACGACATTAACGACTTCGGTGTGATGCCGCCGTCGTGAAGAGGTTACTTGACCTTCTGGAAGAACTTCGTAGTTCAAGTGGCTAAGTCGGCGAATTATTCTGTACGGGCCAAAATAACGACGAAGAAGCTTTTCAGATAGGCCGCGCATCCTTACAGGAGTCCACACCCATACCCTGTCTCCAGTTGCGTACTGGACGTCTCTTCGTCGCAAGTTATACCGATTCGCATCGGTTTGCTGTTGCTGCTGAATGCAGTGTCGCGCCAGCTGCCGTGCCTCTTCAGCTCTTTCTGTGAAGTCGCTGATATCATGGTCATTTTCCGAGCTCTCATCTACAGGTAGCATTGCATCTAAGGGTGTGGTGACGGTCCGGCCAAAAACTAGTTGGAAAGGTGTCATTCGAGTCGTCTCTTGCACTGCGGTATTATACGCGAACGTTGCGTATGGTAGGATCTTGTCCCATGTTCGGTGCTCCATGTCCACGTATATTGATAACATATCGGTCAGCGTTCTGTTGAGTCGTTCAGTCAGTCCATTTGTTTGCGGATGATATGCGGTGGTTTTTCTGTGACTGGTGTGCGTCAGTTTCATAATGGACTGTGTCAAATGCGCAGTAAATATGGTTCCTCGGTCCGTGATCAGAACTTTAGGAGCGCCATGCCGTAGTACAATGTGCGTGACAATAAATTCCGCTACTTCAATGGCTGTACCCTTAACAAGAGACCCTGTCTCGGCATATCGAGTTAGGTAGTCAGTTGCAACCACGATCCACCGCTTTCCTGACGACGATGTGGGAAAGGGGCCAAGTAAATCCATTCCCACTTTTGCAAATGGAGTTTCCGGAGGCTGTATGGGTTGTAGGAGACCTGCTGGCTTTAATGGTGGCATTTTACGTCTTTGGCAATCCCGGCAGGCTCTCACATAGTGTTGCACAGAATTCAACAACTTTGGCCAGTAATACTTCGCACGGATGCGTGCGAAGGTTCTGCTCACTCCTAAGTGTCCTGCTGATGGGTCATCGTGGCACGCTTCCAATATCTCTGGGCGTAACTTTGAAGGTACGACGAGCAGAAATGTCTCAGCACTATGTTCAAAATTTCTTTTGTACAGGACGTTATTTCTCAGTACGAACGACGACAAGCTGCGGATAAAAGCTCGTGGAACGTCGACAGTGTGTCCTTCTAGGTGATCAATGAGCAGACGTAACTCCACGTCAGAGTGCTGATGCTGCGCCATTTGCGATGATGTCACAGCTCCTAGGAACGGGCAATCCTGTTCATCTTCAGCAGGTGTAGATTTCGTGGATTCAATCGGTGCACGCGACAAGCAATCAGCATCACTGTGCTTGTGACCGGACTGGTATACGACCGTTATATCGTATTCCTGCAGCCGCAGGCTCCATCTTGCAAGCCGTCCAGATGGGTCTTTGAGATTCGCCAGCCAGCACAACGAATGATGGTCGCTGATAGCTCGAAATGGTCTGCCATATAAGTATGGTCTGAACTTGTTAATGGCCCATATCACCGCGAGGCATTCTTTTTCTGTCGCAGAGTAGTTCACCTCAGCCTTTGAAAGAGTACGACTAGCATACGCAATCACTCGTTCCTCTCCATTCTGCCACTGAATGAGGACGGCCCCGAGGCCTAAATAGCTTGCGTCTGTGTGGATATCAGTCTCGGCTTCCTGGTCAAAATGCGCAAGAATTGGATGATTCTGAAGACGCGTTCGTAGTTCATTGAAGGCATCCTCCTGTTCACTTGACCAGACGAAAGGCATGTCGTCTTTTGTTAGCCGCGTTAGCGGTTCGGCAATCCTTGCAAAATTTTTCACGAAGCGTCTGTAGTAGGCGCAGAGTCCTAAGAATCGCCTAACGGCCTTTTTGTCGGTTGGTTTCGGAAATTTTTCAACAGCCGCAGTCTTCTCAGGGTCTGGGCGAATGCCTTCTGAACTGACGACATGGCCAAGGAAAAGGAGCTCGTGAAAGCCGAAATGACATTTCTGCGGTTTTATCGTCAAACCTGCTGATCTAATAGCTTTCATCACAGCCCGCAGTCGTTCTACATGCTGCTCGAAGGTAGCGGAAAAAACCACGACATCATCAAGATAAACGAGACAGGTTTGCCATTTCAGACCGGTGAGCACAGTGTCCATCATCCGCTGAAATGTTGCGGGTGCCGAACAAAGACCAAACGGAAGTACTTTGAACTCGTATAGTCCGTCTGGCGTCACAAATGCGGTCTTTTCGCGATCTCGTTCGTCCACTTCTATCTGCCAGTACCCATTTTTGAGGTCCAGGCAGGAAAAGAATTTTGCATCTCGTAGTCTATCTAGAGTGTCATCAATTCTTGGAAGTGGGTAAACATCCCGCTTTGTGACGGCGTTCAGCTTCCGGTAATCGATGCAGAAGCGCAAGGTCTGGTCCTTTTTTTTTTTTACAAGTACCACAGGCGACGCCCACGGACTTGCCGACGGCTGAATTACGTCGTCTTTAAGCATTTCCTTAACTTGACTTCCGATGGCTTCTCTCTCTTTTGGCGACACTCGGTAGGGATGCTGGCAAATAGGCCTCACTGATTCATCGACAATTATCCGATGTTTGGCGATAGATGAACGTCGGACCTTGGATGAAGTTGAAAAGCATTCGGCGAATTCTCTTATGAGGTTCTCTATTTGCTCCTTCTGTCCGGGCAGTAGACCTGGTTCAATGTCGATTGATGCAAGGACAGAATCCACATCTTGGGAATTCGATAGTGCAATCTCGGGAATGCTTAGGTCCGTAACTTCGACGAAGTTATTAAGGCTTGCAATAACGGTTCCCTTCGCGACATGTTGCACCTCATTTCCAAAATTAGTGAGGAAAACATTGGTATATCCGCCACGTAGCTGAACAAGGCCTCTTGCCATGCAGATCCCTTTTTCGAGCAAGAGCCTGGTGTTGCTGTCTGCAATCCCTTCGTAGTCACTGAACTCGTTGCTCCTTACTGCAACAGCTACGCTGGATCTCGGAGGAATCATCACGTCGTCGTCAGCAATGCAGAGGGCATCGAATTTTTCTTCAGTGTCAAATGTTGCGAGAGCGTGCCTCGTTGAAAAGGAAACACGTGATTCCCGCAAGTCGATTACGGCACCGTTAGCCTGCAAGAAGTCCATGCCATTAATCAAGTCTCTTGAGCACTCGGGAAGCACAATAAAGCTAGCGACGTAAGTGAAACCTCGTATTCCTATTCTAGCCGTGCACTTGCCCGTCGGGTCGATGAGGTGTCCTCCCGCAGTGCGTACTTGTGGCCCTTTCCAAGGAGTCAGCACTTTCTTCAGTTTCCTGGTAAGCTCACTACTTATTACCGAGTAATCTGCACCTCTGTCCACTAACGCATTCACTTCGTAACCGTCAACAAACACACGTAAATCGGAAGCGACGTCGCTATTACGGCACTGGTTTCTGAGTCCCTTGTCGTCGTTCGGAGTCGTCGATGGAGGTTCTTCTGTTTTCGCACCGGCAGCGGCCTTACCTCCCCAGGTCGCTGAGTCTAGTTTTCCCGACGCGGGCTTTGCGAATGGCGTCTTGGGGAGCTTGATGACGGACGGGGGCTCGGTGAACGATACCTCAACGGTGCTGTTGATCGAGGTTGGTGTTGCTGAGAGCTGTATGGGAAGGTTTGACGAGTCGACAGGTATTCTTCGATTTCGAATGGACGCTCACCATTTCGAGGGCAAGGTGCGTTTACCGGAAAACCACGGAGTCCTGCCTGGCGATAGGGGCACATTCGGTAGAGGTGGCCAGCTTCACCACAGTGGTAGGTAGCAAAGAGGTATTCGCTCGGGAGTGCGCCATACATCGGCCTTCCTAAATCTTCTCTCGGGTGGCGACAGCGTATTTCGAGGCATCGCGTTGTTAATAGATGCAGTGGCTGCGACATGAGCACGTCCGGGAGTTTGCCGCAGTACATCGGCATATGAGAGGCTCGGCTGGCGCAGTAATGGCGCTTGGGGGTGTGCACTGACATGTGGTTCCCGGATCACCTGTCTGACCTCTTCTCGAACCACGTCTGCCAGTGAAGAG
Organism: Dermacentor silvarum; assembly: GCF_013339745.2. NCBI lineage: Eukaryota > Metazoa > Arthropoda > Arachnida > Ixodida > Ixodidae > Dermacentor > Dermacentor silvarum. The sequence continues at coordinate 4,129 of NW_023606064.1, forward strand.
GGCGTTGGAGCGTTCTGGTCAAGTCGTAGCCTCTGAAGCTCTTCTCGCGCTACAGATCGTACGAGCTCCCGTATGACTTCCACGCTGCTTCCGAAGACTGCTGGAACTGCGTCTACAGAGGTGACGTTCATTTCCCGGTTGTAGATTCTTGATCGCTGAAGCAACGTTCTTTCCATTGTTGTCGCCTCCGAACGAAACTCAGTGACCGTGCGCGGTGGGCTACGAACCAACCCTGCGAATATTTCCTGTTTTACGCCCCGCATTAGATGGCGAAGCTTCTTGTCCTCGCTCATGTTGGGATCAGCTCGGCGGAATAGGTGGGACATGTCTTCTACATACATGGCGACGCTTTCATTGTTTCGCTGGTTTCTTGCTTGTAGGGCAGCTTCGGCCCTCTCCCTGCGGTCCGTACTCGGGTAAGTGGCAAGCAACTCCCGTCGGAAAGCATCCCAAGACACAAATGTCGCTTCGTGGTTTTCGAACCACGTTCTTGCGCTGTCCTCTAACGCGAAGTAAGCGTTTCGCAGCTTGCGCTGTTCGTTCCATTCGTTGAACTCCGCGACGCGCTCAAAGCGTTCCAGCCAGTCCTCAGCGTCTTCAAATGTGTCGCCATGGAAACGCTCAGGCGTCATCGGCGGATTCACTACGATGTGAGTTGGCGCGGCCTGAGTTAGTCATCTCGGTAGCGTTTCTGTTAACAGATGTTGACGCTCCGAGAGAATCCGGCAAAGGGAAAAACTCGGGGGGCTCACCACGTAGGCGACGACTGCTGCGTTGGTGAACAGGAGTCAGTTCGTTGGGTCCGAGTCGCCGTGCGTCCGGGCTGCTTTCTCTAAGTCGAGAAGGGCTTGAAATCATACCCCGCACCTCCACCAGAATTGTAACACACAGTTGGTTAAAGTTAGTTTAATTGATTTACGTTGGGCGAACTTTGCCCGACAAACAGTTAAGCAAGAGTCTCGCTCCAACGTACACGGTCTTCTCACAAGCGTTCCACGCGTCTTCTTCTTCTTCGTGCCCAACCTGATGATCTCTTGCTCCGATCGCACGTGCCTTGTGCGCACGTGTTGGCCGCTTCGCTGCTGCTATCTTTCGTACGTAGCAACACATGGACGGGCGCGGGAGACGGCTGGCGCGCGAGATTTGAAGGCACCTTGTGTCAATATCGTCCCAGTAAAGCGAAGCCTAGAGGGGGCGGAGCTTCTGCACAATCGTGTTACTCCGCCAAGTAGTTCGGAAGCTACCATCTGCTTTCGGTGCCAATTTCGGTTTCCTTTACACGCTGTGTACGCCCATCGCCCGTCTTCACAACTTCCGATATAGCCCTAGTTGTTTAATGAAATTTGACGAAATATTGATTGTACCGTTGAAAATGCTATATCTAGACCTAATATGTTTGTGAGAACTACGTTCTCACCGAAGATTTTCTTTATCAGATATGTCTACAAACGCCCCCCTCAGCGCGGTTCTACGTGAACCTGCACCCTGTTTACTGTACAGAACAGGTGCTCAGAAAGTGTTGTGGGATCCGAGAAATCAAAAATAAATAAATGTAAGGAATCCTTCTTCAAAGAGCACAATATTTATAGTATATTATGTACGGCTTCTCATAGCATTGTTAACATAATAATAAATCAAGTAGAATTTACTTGAGCTAGGGAAATGTGAAAATTTTTCATGAATTTAGGGAACTCTTTCTTGGCGCGTAAGGAGAGACTGCGCTTCGGTCCCATAACTTTCCCTGCACTGCCAAGAAAAGTTGTCCCCGAGTATAACAAAAAGCCGGCAGATCCCACGCCCTGTGGGAATCGATGTTATGAGAAGCAGTGTGCGGGGAGCCTACTGTATTAAAGAAACGACCATGAGAGAACCAAGACGTAGGCGGCTCTTTCATGACCTACATGACACGCATGTCATGACATTCATTTCATGAGTCCTCAGGAGTCCCTGTAGCTACACCTAAGGGACCTTAGGGCGAATGCCTTAGTTATGCTCATGACTATGACTTCTACCAGCATCCTTTAGTGCTTCCTTCACGTATTACCGACTTCCGAACTCATTCCAGAGGTTTTTGAGTGTTAATCTTTTTTTCGCTGAGTCATTGTCATTTTTGCTGAGTCATGATCATGACTATGAGTTCGACCAGTATACTGTAGTGTTTCCTTCACTTAGTACCGACGTGAGAACCCATTTCAGTGGCTTTTGAGTGTTAATCTTTTTTTTCGCTGAGTCATTGTCATTTTTGCTGAGTCATGCTCACGACTATGACATCTACCATCATGCTTTAGCGTTTCCTTCACTTAGTACCCCCGTCAGAACCCATTTCAGTGGCTTTTCAGTGTTAATCTTTTTTCACTGAGTCATTGTCATTTTAGCTGAGTCATGCTTCGCGTCTCTCGTGGCGAAGGCCGCGGGGCTGGCGGCGGGCTCCCCACTGGTGGTCGCGGGCGCCTTCAACGCCGCACACCGCGAGTGGGGCTACCCGTCGTCGACCGCGAAGGAGAGCGACTTCTGGCAAGCGGCCGCCGATCACGCACTCGTACTCTTGACGGACCCGACCGTCCCCACCAGAACGGGCACTTCGATCACCAGGGACCTCACCTTCGTCAAGGGGGTGGGACCGGCCTCGTGGAGTAACCTGCACGAGAACTTGGGTAGCGATCAGTTCATCCTGGCTACAGTGGCTAGAATAGGGAAGTGTGATTACCGCCCGGCGGCTCCTATGGCAACCACTGTCGCCGCTTGTGATGCATCCGCCAGGGGGCGCTCGCACTCGTTTATACGTCAAGCTGCGCGCCCGATACGAATTGGTCCGCGAGGTTCTCCCGCTTTCTGATGGAAATTCTCGTGCGAAGTAATGTTTCGTGCGGTGCCGACAAGTGCTCAGGGATGAGCCGCCGTCAAAGTCGCTGTTTTGTGCCTGTCTGCTCTGCACGACTGGTTACAAATCGTGCAAAAAGAAGTCGCTCTTCGGGGTACCGTAAGACGAGGAGACGTACCGAAAGTGGCAGCGCAACATACCTCGGGTGGACAAGCCACTCGAACGAAATGCCGCTTTTTGCGAACTGCATTTCGATCCGCAGTTTGTGTCGCGTCACTTTGAACACATCATCAGTGGTGAGCTGGTGCGCCTGGAAAGGAGCAGGCCATTGCTACAGCCGGATGCGATACTGACGATCTTTCCAAACGTCCCCAAGTACATCTCCAAGCCAGTGCCTAAGAAAAGTAATCCGAAAGAAATGTTGGACCCACAGTTTGCACCTCCACAAAAAAGAAATAGCAAATCGACGTGGCCTCACCCGACACATCGGATGAAGCACCCACGCTTGCCGCCAACTCTGGATTACCAAAATGTGATCGTGCCTTCCAATCAGTGGGGTAAGCACGTTTTTTTCTGAAACTTCCCTTTTTGTCGCATATAGCGTCTGCATACTGGGGCCAATCATGAGCTTGCTTCACGCCCAAAAGCTTGTGCTGTTTTGTTGCGGGGACAGCATGATCGAACACTAAGTGTTTGTACGTGGTGTCGAGCTCTCACTTGATGAGCACTGCGATCATCCATCCCTCCTAGAGGCTGTTGACAGCATGCAGCTCTGTTCTGACGCTGCGCGGTCGGTGGAGTTCCCTCTTGCGCGCAGCTCCAACATGACAAGCTGGTATGAAAGCCTCTACCCCACGAAGTGCAAGGGGCTTGTAAGTGGCCCTGAGAAGTGCTGCATCGCCTCCAAGTACCTCAGAAGGCTATTGCTCAACCAGAGGTGTCGACCTAGGCAGCTAAAGCGTAAGGAAAATTACGCCAGGAAACTATAGGCAAGGACCCAAGCTACGGTGCGCCGCCTAAGAGCCAAAGCGAAAAGCTTGGACGAGGCTCTCGCGCAGCAAAAACAGGCAAATCACGCGATTGAAGAAACACTGAAGAAGATCGAGAAGCTCCCACCCAAACAGAAGGCAGCAATCATGCAGTGCTTTGAAGCTGCAAAAATGATCAATAATTGCACCATATTTTGCTTATAACATACCAGTTTTCAAGAAATCTTGCAAACGTGAAAATATTGAGCGAGCCAAGGCAACTTTTATGTAATATAATCATCGGTGCATGCCAATTAAGGGCAGTTACATATATTTAAGTGAAATCCAATTGCATCTTTCTTTAACGAACAACTCGGACTCAATTCATCTTTGCAAGCAAGAACAGTTGTTTTCGTTCAAGCGTGCGTTTATAGACAGTAATTTGACGCGTAAAATAAGACCGCAGTGAAGCAAAACTCGAGGCGTGTCCGCGCGGCCTCCGAGGTAAACATGCCAAGACGGCCTAGATCTCGCAAGGAAATCACGTGTTGTACGCGAAATTATAGGGCGCATATGTCGCTATAATGTTGCTGCGATCTTCGCGAACACGAGTGGCTGAGCAAGATGTGCCATTTGAGGTAAAGAAATGGAAATTCGCATCGCGAATCGGTGCGCTTATCCGGCTAGTCGATCGTCGGGCCTGGTCGGGCGACGTGAATACAAGCGTCAGCGCCGCCTTGCGGCTGCATCTGAAACGCGCACGCGAGCGGCGGGGCCTTCGTCACACTTCCCTATTCTAGCCACTGTATCCTGGCTACCTCCTTCGAGGTGTCGAGCAGGCCCCCGCCCCCCCCCCCCCCCCCCCCGAATTTAGGGTCACGGATTGGGACCTCTTTCGAAAAATCAGGGAGGGAAAGATGGCGGAACCGACAGACTTTAAAGAATGGTTGTTACAATTGAAAAGGGACGTCGAGTCCGCCACCAAGACGGTCCGCACGGACCTCAAGGTGGGCAGGATGGACAGCCGTCTCGCTCACCTCCTCGAGGTGAAGGCTGCTCTCCTGGTCAGGTGGAAGGGGCAACGGCTCAATCGTAGACTCCGTAAGAGGATAGCAGAACTAAATCGCACCATTGAGGAACGCTGTCGCACGCTCGCTATGCAACAGTGGGACGAACTTTGCAATGCGGTCGATGGGCAAATGTGGACGGGAGGCAAGTTGAACCTCCTGAAGCAGCACCTAGACGAATCAGCCTCCCAGTCCAACCAGAGACTAGCTATGGACAGGATTTTGCACGAAGCCAAACGGGAAGGCTCCACCGTGCAGGACATTATCCAGTCGTTGGCCGATAGATACCTACCCACAGGCCCCTCGGGCGACGCGGACTATCCCCGCTACCGGGGTCTCCAGCGGGAGGACCCGGACACTAATATCTCTATAAACGAGGTCATGGAAGCGCTTTTTAACCTGAACGGCCGATCGGTCCTCGGGCCGGACGGAATTTCGAACAGGCTGCTTCGCCATCTGGACGAAAAGGCCATCTCCACGTTAACGGACGAGATAAATCGGGTGTGGGGTTCAGGTGACGTTCCGGACGATTGGAAGCTCGCGTCGGTAGTTTTCATTCCAAAACCAGGTCGGACTCCCGGACTAAACAGCCTGCGACCAATCTCGCTCACTTCATGCGTAGGAAAGGTCGCGGAACACGTCATTCACAACCGGATATCTAGGTACATTGTGGAACGCGAACTCTTCCCCTGCAACATGGTGGGCTTTCGTCCATCCCTGTCATCTCAGGACGTCATGAAACTCATTAAAGACCAGATCATCGATAGGGACACTAGAGACGTCGGGGGTATCCTAGCGCTGGATCTTGAAAAGACCTTCGGTAAAATTTCCCATAGGCACATCCTCGATTCCGTTTCGGACATGGACCTTGGATCCAAGTTTCACGGGTTCATCAGTTTGTTCCTCCGGGGCAGGCGCGCCACTCTCAAGGTGGGCAAGGTAAAGTCTGATCCCTACGAGCTGGGGGCAAGGGGCACCCCTCGGGGGTTGGTCATCTCGCCACTTCTCTTGAATGTCACCATGCGCGGTCTCTCCACCCGTCTGTCCGAGGTGGACGGCTTTAATCACGCTCTTTACGCCGACGACATCACGGTGTGGTGCGATGACGGCAGTGAAGGCAGAGTCGAGGAATCCCTACAGGCAGCCCTGAGCTGCACGGAGGATTTCTTGGCGGGCACGGGGCTCCGGCTCTCCCCGTCCAAGTCCGAACTCCTTTTGTATCGACCGACCAGGAGTCGGTCGATACAAAAGGAGTTGCACCTGGTGCCTCTCCAAAAGTTGCACCTTTTGGACCTTTTGGTGCCTCTCGAAAAGATCGACATCTCCATTCACACGGCCATCGGGCAGGTCATTCCCAAGGTGGAGGTCATCCGCGTACTCGATATGCTCATCGAGGCAAATGGTTGTAACGGACAGACGATCGCTCGTATCGCCACCAAAACGGCCAACATGGTCAGGCTCATCACTAGGGTCTCCAACAGTCGCGGAGGGCTGGGGGAGGACAACCTCCTCAGGTTGTACCACGCCTTCCTAATGAGCCACATCACGTACGTGGCCGCCGCGCATCACTGGCACGGATCTGAGAGAGCAAAACTCGAAGCGCTGATGCGCAAGAGCATCAAAAAATGTGGTTGATCCCTCTTATATAGGAATCGGTATAGAACACGAAAGTGAAACGTGTCTTCACAGAAGTAGTGTAATGTTTATTGCACATTGATATATAATGTCTATTGGTGTTTTGTGGCTAAAGCGCCCTTAGGCGTTGATGCACCCACGCTGACGCCTGGTGGCACGTCTCCTCCATCACGACTACCAACGTCGATGACCATGAGCAACCGTCGTGCATATGGAAGCTGCACTACGCTGCACACGCTAGCACAACGCGAAAGACGAAGCACGTAACTGACACACTAATACAACGCGCAAGACAAAGCACGTAACTGAATCGTCACCGAGTCAAATCAGCGCGTACAGCGCGTCGTAATTGCAGCCTCCGCGATCAACTTCAGAAACATTTTCAGAGCTAATTGCGGAGGCCACGCTCCGCTGTGCTGAGTACGGTGAACGCCACCTAGGTGGCGTTGGTAGTGCTTCTTGATGCCAGCGTCCCTTCGAATGCTGGCATCGAGGCGTCGTAGTGCTGAGACCACCGAAGCGTTCACTGTCGGTATAGTGCCTAGAATATACTTACTAGTGTGCCGACCGCGGGCTTTCCGGTGGCACGGAGAATGATGCCTTCCGCCGGCGGCCACCAGACGGCGATAGCCGTACGGACCGTGCTATGCCGAGCGGCGTCTCTAGCCAACGCGCGCGTGTGCGACAGACGCCAATGGACTGTCCCAGCCCGTTTCGTTCTGCGGAACGTTGGTTGAGGTGCAAAGCGTAATCGAAAGAATATGATTTTGTTGCACTTACAAACGATCGTATGCACAGTTATCATTATAACGCTACACGATACGGGGTGTTTCTGCGAAAAATACCAATAAATAAATACGTGGTTTCCGAAGAAGTGTAACTTTTTTCCACAGTAAACTATTATATGCGAGACATGTCCACAAATGCTAAATTCACACCAAGTTGTATCTAATTACCATAAATTAAATTAATTACCATAAATGAAGGTAATTAAACAGGGCACATTTTCATAGGCGACACACCGTCAACTAATTTTGAACGAGCGCTCAATGTAGCAATTATTAAAGTGTTTCTCACAAGCGACAGCCGCCAGAGTTAGCCTTCGATCTGCACTCTTATATTCTTCTCCCACTCGGCAAAACGTTCTGGCCAGTCAGCAGGCGCGCTGAATAATGAGACTTGCTCGTTATTTGAGCGGTATCCAGTTGTACAATATGGGACAAAACAGGTGCTGTGTTTACGCCTCGTTTTCTGCGACGACATGTCGGTTCCGTCCGTGAACAAACACAAGTACGAACCATGCGCACAGAAAAGAACCCCAGCAATGACGTGCGGAGGCACCACACGCTACTTGCTCGAAAGCAACAACGCGCCGCAACCGACTGCGCTTACGAACGCGCATCCGAAGTGCACCCGAAGCGCAAGCGACGCGTGATGCGCCGCTCGGTTAGCACGGTCCCAAACAGTGTCGCCGTCTGGGGGCCTCCGGCGGAAGGCATCACCGGCAGTGCCAGCGTCTCCCATTGGAAACTCCCGGCGGTCGGCACACTAGTAAGTATATTCTAGGCACTATACTGTCGGTGCGCGTTAGTGTCATAATGCAGTACTTCTCTTTTCTGCTCGTAGGCGGCGGCACCGCCCCGAGCAAGAGCGCGGGTACACGGAGGAGTGTTAGATATATAAGGCGCGTCTGTGTAGCTCTCTGCAAATGCGGTTGTGGCGCAATGGGTTAAACGCTCGGCGATCTATCGTCGCGGACCGAGAGGTCGTGGGTTCGATTTCCAAATTTTGCATGTTTGTGGAACTTTTTCTTCTGGTTTCTTTCTTTGTATTATGTTCGTGTATGTTCGTGTGACGTATTTCCGTGACGGAAATACGTCAGTGAAGTCTTGGTGGACCCCGGCATAAAACACTTTCGTGTTAAAAATGTCGCAGTTTCGCCCGAAAGGCGAAGCATCGATTGCGATTAACTTGTAGAGAGCTATTCGGAGTAGGGATAGTAGTTTTATCGGCTGCATAAACTTACACACATTGGCTTACTAACTGAATTAACAATCGTGGTGTCAGCGCGCACAAGCAAGCATGAATAGATCACATTGAATGACCGCAGCCAACGACTGTCAAAACGCTGGCAGCAAGCGCAGGTTCGCGCGGTCTATCGCTTCAACGGAAACTGAGCGGCGAATGCACAGCGCATACAAAGGTCAGAGCCGTGTGGAGATAAGAGACGGTGCGGGCGACCGGCACCGCCGGGCAAAGGAGAAGTTGTTGGCAGAGGAGAAGCTACACGGATTCCCGGGTGGCGGTCAGGGCCTTCGCCACGGGTTCGGTCTCGAGGGAAGCGGCCTTCCTGCTTTGCGGCAGGAGCGTCATCACTTGGTTCCCGGCCCACATGGGGCCTCAGGTGTCCCCCGTCGTTCCCAACACCAACGAGCTGGCCGACGCCAACGCGCGCGAACTCACCCACCGCGCCGGGGAAACGCCGCTCGAGGGCGCGGACGCGGGGCTCCACATGGACTCGCTCCACACGTTTAACGAGATTTCAAAGCACTATCAGCTCGGCAGGAGGTTCTATCCTTCACCCCACGCCAAGCTCTCCTGGCCTCATTCTTCCACCCTTCGCATGCTGCAGACCGGGTCCTATGCCAGCCTAGCCAGGGTAAGCAGGTACGCGGACTCGTTCGAGCCGGTTCTCCGGATTGCGGCGATCCCTTCTGCACTTTCGAGCATATGCTCTGTCGGTGTCCCTCGTTACGGGACCACGATAATCTCACCATGGAAGAAGAGTGGGTGGAGGCGCTCAAGAGCTCCGACCTTGCCGCTCAGCTACGGGCTGTCCAGAGGGCCCGCGACGCGGCTGTCAGCCACGGCCTGCCCGTCCCGACGTGGGAGCGGGCCGCGGTGGCACCTCCCCCGTAAGGCTTTCTCGGAGTCGCTCCTCAGGACCTAAAATAAAGTTCATTGCCTGCCTGCCTGCCTGCATGCTCAAGACTATGACTTCTACCAGGATCGTTTATTGTTCCCTTCACTTAGTACCCACGTCAGAACCCATTTCAGTGGTTTTTCAGTGTTAATGTTTTTTTCGCTGAGAATGGTCATTTTTGCTGAGTCATGCTCATGACTATGGTTTCTACCATTCAATCAATCAATCATTTTATTTCAGCATCAATGAAAATCAATGACACTTGGTGGGTACAGACAAAAAGCCATTAATCAGGCTTGACAGGGTCTGTACCCCCGGGCTTGGCAAACAAGGCACATGATTATACAATACAGAAGTACAAAGGAACCAATCTGTATATTATAAGGAAGATAGGCTTTTCACTGAATGGTCATAAATGCGCTAGTAAGGTCGGAAATGCTAAAGGAACTGATAATGACATCTTTATACAAATACAAACAAGACACGCGAGCATGTTACATGTGAAGGTCTGAATTATTAAGTAGCACAGGTAACTGGTATTTTAACATTTGTGTGCCTAATTTGTTCGTATTCTAGGCACCCTCCAGACTTCGCGTACCCTCACGGTGCGCACATGCTCAGCCTGTCTTAACCCAGACAATTCTGTAAAAAACGTGTCGTTGTTTTTCGTAGCCAATGTATAGCGTTTCTGTAACATTGAACGGTAAACCTCATTCACTGGTAATAGATTGAGAGCCTTGAAAATTGGTTCCATGTGTGCGTCGTATGCAGCATTAACGATATTTCGAAGTGCTTTCTTTTGAAGTTTGTGTAGTTTTTCAGTGTTAGTTTTGGTGGTCGTGCCCCAAACTAAGTAACAGTACGATAGGTTGGACAAACATAGCGATTTGTAAATTAACAACTTTATGTTCTGAGGCAGGATGTAGCGAAATTTGCATAAGATGCCTACAGTTTTTGAAAGTTTATTTAAGGTTGCATTTAATTGATCTGTCCACGTCATATGTTCTTCAAAAATGACGCCAAGGCTTCTAGCTACGCGTGAAAGCTCTATAGTTGATGACCCTAATTTTAAGTTGTCGGTGATATTCAGCCTTTTGTTCTGAGGGCGAAATAATACTGCATTTGTCTTTGCCGCATTTAAGTTCAATGAATTGGCAATACTCCATGTGTGGATTTTTCTTAGTATTGCGTTGCCTTTTTCTACGAGTTTTGAAGGGTCATGGCCTGTAATAAAAATATTTGTGTCGTCCGCGTAAATGATAAACTTAGTGTTAGCACAAGTATTTACGATGTCATTTATGTACAAATTGAAGAGTAAGGGGCCCAAAATACTGCCTTGAGGCACACCAGCAGTAACTGGCTTGAATTCGGATACAAAGTCGTTAACAGTGACTTGCTGCCGACGGTGATAAAAGTAAGAAGTGATAAGTTTTAGGAAAGTACCCCTAAACCCATAATGTTGCAATTTCTCAAACAAGGAATGGTGATTAATTGAGTCAAATGCTTTTGAGTAGTCAATGAAAAGGCCTAGTGTACATAGATGATCTTCAAATGACTGCAAGATAAATTCCTTTTGCCTCAGAAGAGCCGTTTCAGTTGAACAACCCTTCCGGAAGCCATACTGGCATGGCGTAATAATGTTATGCTTCGTAGTAAAACTGGACATGCGTTTATATACCAATTTTTCAATGCATTTCGAGAAAACGGGAATTATTGAAATAGGCCTATAGTTAGATAAATTATTGATATCACCACCCTTGTATATTACGGTTACTTTTGACATCTGAAGTTGTTTAGGGAAAATACCAACAACAAACATTAGGTTAATCACATGCTCTAGAATTGGCGCGATAGTATCAACAACATATTTTACAGGTTGTATCTGTAAGTCATCAACGTCGGTACACATACTGTTTCTCAGTGACATGACAGAACTTACAATTTCATGCAGGGTAGTGGGAAACAAGAATGCACTTTCCTGTATTGCTGTTCTTAAGTACTGGATGCATTTGGGATCGTGCTTACTTTTTACTAATGATGTGAAATAGTCGTTGAAAGAGTTCGCTAATCGTGTATCTGTTAATGTGTCGCCTTTAATGTTAATTGATAACGTGGATTTTTCTTGGGGGTCACCGTGGAGCACGTTGTTCAAACGCTTCCACACAAGGTGTGGCCTTTTAAGTACCTCGGGAGAAAAACGATTACTGAGGTAGGTCTGTTTTGCTCCACGGAGCTGTTTATTGAGTTTATTCCGGAAACGCTTAAAGGCAAGCAAATCTGTTAGAGCTCTTGTTTTCATAAAAGTTTGGTACAGTTTGTCTTTTTCTTTCATACTCTTTAGGTGTTCCCACGTGACCCATGGTTTACGGGCTTTCCGAGCTCGCTTTCGTAATTTACGTGGAAAACATTGGTCATATACTACCTTGAAAACTTTTATGAACTCAATATAGGCTTTCTCTGGTTCAACAGTTTCTAATACTTTGCTCCAGTCAGTGAGACGCAAATGAGAGCGAAAACGTTCCAGAGTGTAAGAATTTATCTGCCTGTAAGTTTTGGTAGACGGGTGCTGTAACGTGTTGGAGGGCTTCATATATTCCGATAGAAGATAAATCGGTAAGTGATCGCTCACGTGAGAACTGATAACACCAGCACTGAGATGCTCGGAGGGAATATTGGTAATCAAGATGTCTAGTAGTGTCGAAGAAGTTGGTTGTACTCGTGTCGGTAGACTTATTGCGTTAATAAAATTGTTCGCATCTAAGATTCTACAAAATTCTTGATTATTTGATGATTGTTGCAAGCAGTCAATGTTTATGTCACCTCCCAGAATGACAGTGACACCATCATCATTGAAATAGCTAAGGTACCTCTCTAAAAATGTAAAGAAATTCGAAACACTCGCGTGGGGCGGACGATACATCACGGTGTACACTTTAACGTCATTTCTGACGGTGAGCAGTTCATAATCTGAAGTGATTTTGGAAAATTCTTCCACAATAACACAACTCGAACTACTTTTTACTAACAGCATGACACCGCTTCCTTTTCTTAAGGTACGGTTTAGAAAGAAAGAAATATATCCTGGAATTTTCAGCACTTCTGCAGCATCACGGTACCATGTCTCAGTAAACATCAGAATATCAACTTGAAAATCCATGCGCAATAATAAGCATTGTATTTCTTGCTCTTTATTTCTAGCGGACTGGGTGTTAATATGCAGTACAGAGGATGAATATTTGTTACGTGATAACCTGTGAATTTCTGAAACTGACAACAGGCGGTTTTCCATGTTAACTTATTGAAATGATTTGCACGTGCTTGCTTACTCTATCTTATCTGGGTCACTGAGCTTCGTGGCGCGAAGCACACGTGACGACTGATTTTTCCTTGCAAAGATTTTGCCTTCTTTCGTCCAGCAGAAACGCCAGTTCTTCTCATTTTTCTTGGCTACTGTTTTTCCAAGTAGCACTTTCAATGTGGGGCAAAGATGCTCATTTATATAGATAGGCTGGCGATCCTGGTGTCCGATGTCGGCAGTGGTTACGCGTTTTTTTCGTGCATTTTCAAGCAGGGCATTCCGTTTTGAGCGGTTATGGAACTGGACAACAATGTTATGTCTTGAGGCGTCCCGTGTTGGTACACGGTGGCAAACTTCAATGTCACTTTCTGATACCGGTTCGTCAACTGCATTGCCAATAGCTGCAAGCACGCTCTCGAGTTTTTCGTTCTGTGTCGTAGGAACACCCTTAATCTCGATGTTCTTATTTCTAGAGTATTGTTCTAGTTGGGTGATTCTAAGTTCGTTCTCAGTCACTTTGTCTCTTAGCTGCGCACATTCACTCGTGAGGGAGCTGTTGGCTGCCTTCAGTTCGGCGTTTTCAGTTTCAACTTTTTTTCAGTTGGTTTGCCATGTCTTCAAAAACTTTATTCATGAAATCAAGAGATGCCTTGATCTCGCGATGCTCTTTACGCAGTTCCCTCTCGAGCGACTGGCGCATTTCAGTCAAGTCATGTCTTAGCTCCTTCACAAGTTTGCCCACTTCAGTATGGGAGGACATGGCAAAGGACAGCACAGTACACTTTTGATGGCAGCAGCAGCAACAGTGAAAAATTAATACACTAATAAATCGCGGTTACAAGAGAATTTCAGACCTGCGATCAGTAGAAGGAGGATTTTGAGCGACGTTGCAAGCCTGCTGCCGCTGCTGCCAAATGGACGGTGCCAGCCGATGGTCCTGTAGAAATACTGATGGTCCCTGGCGGCACAGTCGCCTTCTGGAGTGACGTCACTGACTATTATTGCGATAGCAATTATATGGACACTCAAAAGCAGATTTCTGCCGTCGCCGTCGCCGTCGCCGTGAGGTTCCGTATGACGTCATTTCGAGATGAAATCGTCGCCGCGCGCCGAACGCTGTATGTGCGAGTGAAAGGGCGCGAGGGGCGCGTCTTTCACGTGGAGTGAACGCACGGCGAAGAACAAACGCGCGTTCTGCTCCGTGCTCGCTTAAGGGCTGCAGAAGTAGGCGTCTCTTTTCTCCTTTACAATCACCATATATGTAGAGCAAACGCGCCTTCTTCAGACGCGCGAGAGGCCGTGGGGGAGGGGGAGGGAAGGGAGGCGACGTTTAGCTGCGGCACCAAGTGCCTATTTATATCAGAGGCTCCAGCAACAGTCACCAACGCCGCACGCATTTTGAGCTAACGCGGGCAAAACGCCGATGGCGTCGACAACAGTTCTGCGTGTTGTTGCTACCAAATCCGCTCACCTTACTTCGTATGACATTGCTGTGTTGCTATCGCATTCATTGCTTCGCCTTTAGGGCGAAACTGTGACATTTTTAAGACCGTCGCCGTCCCCCAGGAAAAAACGAGTGATGTTGCCACCAACTTCTTCACGTACGTATCGGCACTGGTGGTATCTGCGATCAGTAGAAGGATGATTGTGAGCGACGTTGCAAGCCTGCTGCCGGGCAGCCAAATGGACGGTACCAGCCGATGGTCCTGTAGAAATACTGATGGTCCCTGGCGGCACAGTCGCCTTCTGGAGTGACGTCACTGACTATTAGGACCGTCGCCGTCCCCCAGGAAAAAACGAGTGATGTTGCCACCAACTTCTTCACGTACGTATCGGCACTGGTGGTATCTGCGATCAGTAGAAGGATGATTGTGAGCGACGTTGCAAGCCTGCTGCCGTGCTGCCAAATGGACGGTGCCAGCCGATGGTCCTGTAGAAATACTGATGGTCCCTGGCGGCACAGTCGCCTTCAGGAGTGACGTCACTGACTATTAAGACCGTCGCCGTCCCCCAGGAAAAAACGAGTGATGTTGCCACCAACTTCTTCACGTACGTATCGGCACTGGTGGTATCTGCGATCAGTAGAAGGATGATTGTGAGCGACGTTGCAAGCCTGCTGCCGTGCTGCCAAATGGACGGTGCCAGCCGATGGTCCTGTAGAAATACTGATGGTCCCTGGCGGCACAGTCGCCTTCAGGAGTGACGTCACTGACTATTAAGACCGTCGCCGTCCCCCAGGAAAAAACGAGTGATGTTGCCACCAACTTCTTCACGTACGTATCGGCACTGGTGGTATCTGCGATCAGTAGAAGGATGATTGTGAGCGACGTTGCAAGCCTGCTGCCGGGCAGCCAATGGACGGTACCAGCCGATGGTCCTGTAGAAATACTGATGGTCCCTGGCGGCACAGTCGCCTTCTGGAGTGACGTCACTGACTATTAGGACCGTCGCCGTCCCCCAGGAAAAAACGAGTGATGTTGCCACCAACTTCTTCACGTACGTATCGGCACTGGTGGTATCTGTGATCAGGAGAAGGATGATTGTGAGCGACGTCGCGAGCCTGCTGCCGCTGCTGCCAAATGGACGGTGCCAGCCGATGGTCCTGTAGAAATACTGATGGTCCCTGGCGGCACAGTCGCCTTCAGGAGTGACGTCACTGACTATTAAGACCGTCGCCGTCCCCCAGGAAAAAACGAGTGATGTTGCCACCAACTTCTTCACGTACGTATCGGCACTGGTGGTATCTGCGATCAGTAGAAGGATGATTGTGAGCGACGTTGCAAGCCTGCTGCCGGGCAGCCAAATGGACGGTACCAGCCGATGGTCCTGTAGAAATACTGATGGTCCCTGGCGGCACAGTCGCCTTCTGGAGTGACGTCACTGACTATTAGGACCGTCGCCGTCCCCCAGGAAAAAACGAGTGATGTTGCCACCAACTTCTTCACGTACGTATCGGCACTGGTGGTATCTGCGATCAGTAGAAAGATGATTGTGAGCGACGTTGCAAGCCTGCTGCCTTTGCTGCCAAATGGACGGTGCCAGCCGATGGTCCTGTAGAAATACTGATGGTCCCTGGCGGCACAGTCGCCTTCTGGAGTGACGTCACTGACTATTAAGACCGTCGCCGTCCCCCAGGAAAAAAACGAGTGATGTTGCCACCAACTTCTTCACGTACGTATCGGCACTGGTGGTATCTGCGATCAGTAGAAGTTGCAAGCCTGCTGTTGAACGTTGCAAGCCTGCTGCCGCTGCTGCCAAATGGCTGCACCATCATAATTTAGTGTTTCCTTTGCTATGGACATGTCCTGGCCTGTCATCACTGCGAAGAATCTGCCTTGCTGGGCTGCAGAGCTCAGTCGCCACTCTCAATGACTGGGTCCTTCCTGGAGGGACCCCTCAACACCGCAAAGCTATATATGACAGCTTGCTCACCTACCTTGTAAGAAGCGAAACCATTAACTTAATCTTGGCACCTCACCGGAAAAACCACTGGGGTTGCCTTTTCATACAAGTAGAATTTTCTATTTTTTTATGATTGAATAAACGTATTTCTCTCTCTCACTCAGTGCCCACGTCAGAACCCACTGCAGTGGCTTTTGAGTGTTAATATTTTTCGCTGGCCATTGTCATGACCTGCATGACACACATGTCATGACATTTCTGTCATGACCTCTCATTATGTTCGTCATACACTCCTGTTAGACTATACCAATTTTGGTACTTGGTTAACGAAACGGCCATGAGAGAACCAAGACGTAGGCGGCTATTTCATGACCTACATGACACGCATGTCATGACATTCATGTCATGACATACCATTTATGTTGGTCATATACTCCTGTCATTTTATGCCAATTTTGGTACTTACCAAGTTAACAAAACGACCGTGAGAGCACAAAGTCGTAGGCGGCTGGATAGATAGATAGATAGATAGATAGATAGATAGATAGATAGATAGATAGATAGATAGATAGATAGATAGATAGATAGATAGATAGATAGATAGATAGATAGATAGATAGATATATAGATAGATAGATAGATAGATAGATAGATAGATAGATAGATAGATAGATAGATAGATAGATAGATAGATAGATAGATAGATAGATAGTAAGTAGAGAACAATTTTGTTCAACCTTACTTAGTCGCCTACTAGCAATTAGAAGACGGGATGGAGCTTTTTCCTATTTTATTTCTTGGAAGAGTACTGCTCCTAACGCCTTGTCTGAGCGCGAACTCTTTCTGTGTATCCGGTGCCAGAAGAACAGGCGGAAGTGCCAAACATCTCAAACGCCTCCTGATGTCTATTTCCCCATTCTACTACGTTGCTCGCTCCCTTCTTCGTTAATTCTATCAGAGGGCCTGCCACTTCAGCGTAATGTGGGATGTACTCCCTATAAAACCCTGTCAATCCTAAAAACGATTGCACCTGTTTCTTAGTCCGTGGTCTACACACCGCTTGAATCTTCTCCAGCGTATCCTCTCTAGGTTCGACCATGCCCATTCCTAGCTTGTGCGCTAAGAATTCTACGGCAGCATAACCTAACTCACATTTGGTAGGTTTGATTGTCAATCTTGCATCCTTTATTCTTATTAATAATTGTTCCAGGGCTAGTAAATGTTCCTCCCACGTGTCTGTGGCAACTAGAATGTCAATATAATGCTCGACATGCCGCACACCATTTAACACTTGTCTCATCAACCTCGTAAACACAGCTGCTGCAGTTTTCAGTCCGACCGGCATATATATAAATTGGAATAATCCCATCGAACACGAGAATGCAGTTTTCCTTTTGGACGTTTCTTCCATCGGTATTTGCCAATACCCTTTTGCCAGGTCGAGTTTGAGAAATATTTCTTCTTCGCTACCCTTGCCACCACTACATCTATTCTGCGGTGCGATGGCGCAAACAGCTCGCTTTTCCGTTCCTTCGCTTGCCTTCTCGTGATCGGTCAGAATTGTGATTGCGTCAGCGGTCGTCAGAGACAGCGGGGCGGTGCGGCAGCTTTCCCACTTTGTGACGTAGCAGTCAAACCGAACGTGCCGAAAGCGAGCTGTTTGCGCGATCGCACCCCTGGATATAGGTTCCGCGTCAGTTTCTAACATGTTAATCAGGCGCCTGAAATCCACGCATACCCTGTTGCAACCGTCTGCATTTTGACCATCACTAGAGGCGCGTTATAGGGAGAGTTTGCCCTTTCGATGATGCCTTGTTTCAGCATCTCTTCGACCTCCCTCTCAATGGTTTTCTGCATTGCTAGCGGTAAGCTTTACATGTAGTGGCTCCTCTGTGGAACACTGTAGCCCGCACTGTACTACATCCGTCCGCCCAGGTAAATCTGAAAACACTTCTTCAAAGTTGTGTATTAGCCCTTTCAGTTCTTTTGCTTGTTTGTTTGTTAGGGCTGGATTTAACTTGACGCTCTCTACGCCCATAGTCTTCTTATCAACATACGTTTGTACCTCGCCGTGGTCATTTTCCTCCGCGATTACCATACAAACTCTAGCCCTCACGTCATCCTCCCCTTTTCCAGTTTCTTCTCTATCTTCATACAACTTCAGCATGTTAATATGAAACACCTTTCTATGACCCTGCACATCAATTTCATAGTCTAACTCATTCTTCTTCTGCGTAACCGTGAAAGGTCCCTTCCACTGCATCAGTATCTTATTATGGTCTGTGGGGAGCAGCACTAACACCTTATCTCCCGTTTCTAATCTTCTAGACACTGCTTTGCGGTCATAATAGTTCTTCTCAATTTGCTTAGCCTGTGCTAACTTCTCGTGGGCCAACTTACACGTCTCCTCCAACCTGTTCCTCAGCTCTAATACATATGTGTAGGTCGTCTTTTCCTCACTACCCAGTTTTTCTCTAGTCCACAACTCTTCAAGAATAGTTATTGGCCCTCTGACTGCTCTGCCGTAAATCATCTCGAATGGATAAAACCCTATGCTGGCTTGTGGTACCTCTCGGTACGCAAACAAGAGTGCTGGCAAGTACCTATACCAGTCTTTTGGCCTCTCCTGACACATCCTCCTGATCATTGCCTTCAATGTCCCGCTAAACCTTTCCACTAACCATTGGCTATTGGGTGATATGGGGTAGTTAGCTTTTGATCTATGGACAGCAGCCTATTTATCTCCTTCATAACTTCCGATGTAAAGTTAGAGCCCCTGTCGCTTCAAATCTCCCTTGGAACGCCATACCGGGAAAACATCTCTAATAATGATTCGGCCACCTGAATCGTATCTACCGTCTTAAGTGCTACCGCGTCAGGATACCTAGTGGCAACGTCCACCAACGTGAGCACATATCTGCTACCTTTCCCGGACGTGGGACTAATAGGTCCTACGATATCGATCGCTACACGGTGGAATGGTAGCTCAACAATGGGAAAACCTTCCTAGCGGTGCCTTCACTACACGACCCTTCGCCACCGTCTTTTGGCATACATCACAGGACCTGACGTATCTCCTCACATCGCTCTGTACCCCAATCCAGAAGAACTCCTCTGTAATCCTCGCCAACGTGCTCCTTATCCCTTGATGTCCTGCCATCACTCTGTCATGCCCTAATTTCAGTACTCTATCCCTCAGTTCCTTCGGGACCACCAACTGCTGCACCTCTCTTCCCGAATTAAACACACATCTCCGGTATAATAAATCGTTCTTCTTGAAACACTCCACTACATTTCGACTTATTTTCCTTGGTACCACTTCTCCTATCTTCTGTACGCACTTCCGTAACGACTCGCCTTTCTCCTGTAATTCCTTAAATTCAGCCGCCGTTATGCTCAACCCCTTAATGTTCGTGACCGGCAATGGTGTCAAGGGTTTAGTATTCTTACTCTTAGCTCGCGTTTGTACTGCCGCCGCTACCAGGTGTCTCCTCTTCTAGCGCTTCTGGCTTTTTCCTCTTCTCTACATCCTCTGTCCTCTTCCAGTTAGGGTCTGGGTCATCCGTCCTTCTCACCCCTGATACATTCCCCAAAATCAGGTCATACAGAGGATCTTCTACACACCTAGCTGTGACCACCCCCGTAAAAAATGGTGTCGATACTTGAACTCGCGCCTCTGGTAAATACTTAACGGACCTGTCCGCCAAAATGACTGGTTCGAAGTAGCCGGTCATGCTCTCGGATGGGACCAGACTCTCCCTGACTAAGACAGTGTTCGCCCCCGTGTCTCTCAATACTGTGGCCCTGTGTCCTTGTACTTCTCCCTCCACCACGGGCATGTTCTTTTCTCTCGGCCCATCCTCTTTACATTTCATCATACATGCTGCTTTGTCCACGTATCTTGACCTGCATTCGTGCGCCCCATGACCTCTCTTTTGACATAGCTGGCAAACCACTGGTGGACCACGTCGATTATCCCTCACACGGCAGTTCATTGCTATATGTCCCAGCCAATTACAAAGGAAACATCTTTGTGGTGTCCCTTGCCTGTTCATTGGACCTCGATTCCTCGTCTCCCCTACTGCTGCCATCGGCGCGTCCTTGTCACTCTTTCCTAAATTTCTTAGTCCCTGCGCCTCTACGAACTGATCTGAATGTGCAGCCATCTCCTCTACTGTTTTTAATTTCCTCTCCTTGAGCAATATCGCCAGACTGTCGCTGCACCTGGAGAGAAATTGTTCTCCTACGACTTTGTCCCGCACCCCTTCATATGTCTTGTTGGCCTCCGACAACTCCATCCATCTTTCAAAGTAGTTGGTCAATCTATATGCGAACTGTTTTCCAGTTTCCGCGTCTTCCGGCTTACAAGACCTGAACTTTTCGCGGAAACCCTCAGCCGTTAGCCGGAATCTTTGCTATAAAATGTTCTTCACCTTATCATAGTCTAAACTCTCTTCGGCGGGCATCCGTCCAAACACACTTAAAGCCTCACCAACTAGACACAGGCTTAAGGCGCTAGCCCACTCATTCCTTGCCCTGCCTTGCCCGACCGCTATTCTCTCAAAGCGATGCAAATACGCATCTAAATCATCTCTACGCTCATCAAACGGAGCCATCAATTTCCTGGGGCATATCTGTTTTGGCCTGGGAGAAGTCGAGTCGGATGACGCCGACCCGGGTGAACTCGTGCCGTCACCAGAGCCCGCGCCCATCTCCGCTAGTTTAGTCTTAAGCTCCAAAATTTCTTTTTCGCTTTTGTGCTCTTTTTCCTTCGCTTGTTGCGTGTACTCAAAAAATGTCATCGCTTGATCCTTCGACATATTAAAATCTTTCGCTATCGTCGCCAAACGTTCCCACTCCATCTCTGCTACTCCCGAGTATCGGTGACTGGGCTAAAATAGAATCCGGGAACGGATCCTGGAATAAATCCTGGAACGGATCCTGGTAGGCTCGCCAATTTGTCACCTTCTACTTGGGAGCCGGAGGGTTGCACACAGGCGTTACCCTCAATGGAGGAGAGATACGACTGGCAGCACAGCAAACAAGGATTTAAAATGCACAAGAACGGGAAACGTATAAGGCACACAAAACTAAGACCATAATTCAACAAAAATGTTCACTCAATAATAAACAGAAAACTTGGACTAAATACGAACTACTAAAAAAAATCTATCTCGGTTCCGGAGCCTAGCTCCGTCTTAAAGTCTGTGAGTCAGCCGTAGCCCTGACTCATCAAAGTCTGGCCACCCTAGACTCGGCCTAACTGCGACACAATGTAGAAATGTGGGCTCTTACGGACCGTCGGTTTGAAGTTCCTGTCGTTGAGTCTGCGTCGTGGTCGTTCGGAGTGTTGCTGGTGCCGTAAGTGCCGACGATTCGCGGTTCCGTCGACCTGACCGAATACGAGGCTTATGCCCCGGTAGCCGCCGCTGACGTGTCAATTGCCTGGTTAGGCTTCACGAAGCGTTCTTCGCCTTTCGCCGATCTGCATGGCGACCCGGTGTCCTGGTGATTATCGGTTTATCGGGTTGGGCCGAGGAAGAGGGATTCTTGCGAAGAGGACCGGAACCACCGTGAGCAGCAGCAGCCGGTCCCAGGAGCTTCGCCCGGACGTCTCCGAGGTCTACAGCCACGCCTGGGCCTTGCAAGCGTCACGAGCTTCGTGGCCGGGCTCTCCGCTCTCCCGTCGTCAGAGAATGGCTGACGAAGCGACCTTCCAGTCCAAGAGCCACGTCGATAATTATGTTTCGTCGCTTCTCCCTCGCGGATTACACCTCGGTTCGCGTGCCTCGAGCGCTCGCGCGGTTTCGAACGCTCCGCGAACTTCGTCTTATTCGTTTTCGTGTACCGCCGGCGTCCGACTCATGACAAGCCCAAACCCTCCGTGTAGGTGTTATTGTGGTCAGTCACTGTAGTTTCCAAGGCACATTTCCACCCACCAGGGAAGGTAGGGTATAAAACCAAGTACTTCTTGAGGTCGCGAATTAACCTTTCTGCGAGTGCGTTGCCTTCCGGGTGGTACGGAGTCGGAAACCTTAGAGTGGTGCCGCTCTGTTCTTGTGAGTTTTTCACTGCGAAAAGCAGGTCCGTTATCGGAGTCCAATACTTTAGTTGCCTTGAAGATGACACGCTCCATTGGGGCGATTGCAGAGTTGGCATCCTCCTTTTCACATTTAGCTGCTGCCATTCTTGTACATTCATCAATGGCGACAAGGAAAGCGTGCGTCCTCCGCACCCCTTCTTTTTGACTACAGCGAATTCGAGGTGGACATCTTGAAAGCGTACGCTCGAATACGACCATTTCGTTTCCTCTATGTTTGTATTTGGCCATTTGACACAGGGGGCAAACGTCTTCTTTCATACTTTCCCAGGTCTTGGGAACGTGTTTGAGAATCACCCGATTCGGCGCTGTCGCCTCGTCTTCATTGCCGGACCCTCTCCGAACCTGGTTCGAGCTCCAAGCAGACCCCAGGGCTGCGCTCTAAAACGCTCATAATTCCTTGGCGGAGAGAAGTCCCCTCGTCCTAATGTTTGCTTCCACGACATTCCCTGTTCAAGTACATTGCTCATCATTTCAAGCCTCCATCTTCCTGTAAACTTCTGTGTTTAGATATTTGTAGGAAGACACAGTGGTGAGCGCTGTCTTTCTAACGTACAAACAGGATCTTTAAGCCTACCGAAAGGACCATATATCCTGATTACTTTACATTTGGAAATGTTTAGTTTCATTAACCAAATGTTACATCATGAGGTTATTGTGAGTTTAAAATTTGGCTGTACAGCAGTGGTACTAAAATATATGGCTATAAAATTTGCAAAGAATTTTAAAGTTAGACGCAGCTTGCATTAGAGCTGCAAATTGGTTTTAAATTTTATTTAGCATTTTATTTCTGTTTCTTAGATTTTCTACGTATGCACCTTTTTCTTAAGATCTACTATCCGCAGAGTATTGCATTTTGTACGAAGGTTGCGACCTAAGGCTTTGCAGAATTGGAACTAAAATTATGCCGCGCCCAACAAAAACTAGATTTGTGATGGTTTTTTTTTACTTTTGTCGATGCATGAAAATTGCCACTTATGAATGTTTTTTTTATACTCAATAAAATAGAAATGCACTTAGGCTATTGATTCTAGTTCCAGTTATGTAAATGGCACTAATTAATACAAGTTAGAATTTTCCTTTGCTTATGCCTTATAGTTCCCGAGAAAAAGGTATACAAACCTCCAAAACTGTTGTTTTTAGAAAAACGCCAATAAAGTCTTCCTGTCAACGTTTCGAAGAAAAACGACAAAAAAAATATTTTTTGAAACCATAAATACCCAAGTGTGATATATTTTTTTAAAGAGAAAAAAATTCTCTATTAGATGATTGCAAAATCTCAAAATCGAATCGAATTAATAGTTGTAAATAAGAAATAACAAGAGCGCTGAAACAGAGCCCTGGAAAACGCCCGAGGTCACACCAACCGGGGAAGAGTCGAAATTATTAGCAGGTAAGTATTGAAAACGGTTCGACAAAAAGCATTCAAGTAGTGGCATTAATGATTTCAGAACCAGAGAATCACTCAGATGTCCTGCTTTCTGACAGGCTTTTCAATTTTTCTCGAACAAAGCGGTGTTAGCGCTCACTAGTCATGGGAATATATATACATATAGTCAAGCTGTCGTAATGCCGCAATAGTTCTCTTGGACTTGCATGGCGAACCTGACATCAAGCCGCTATTTCATGATGATGCGCCTTTGCTGGTAGAGCGGTAGTTTCACATTGGCAATCGTCATTATTCCTAAGGGGACATTGTGAGCCTTCCTTCGCATTAACTAGCCATATGAAGAGGCAACAGAAGTAATAATGTGCGGGAGCTCATAAAGGTATCTAGGTGTTAGCGCTGCTGCCATCCTTCGGCGGCACTGACATTCTGGCGTTCTTCTTTTCTTATGCCTCTCGCAGGTGAACTTCATCCTGTTTCTAAACATCACGCGTGTGTTGTTCGCCAAACTATTTGCCTCGCAAACGCCACAAGCAAGGAAATACCGCTACAGGTAAGAGCAGTAAGAATTCGATTTGTAGATGTTTCTATCGCGCCCAGCCGGCCATGCCCGATGTCTTGGTGTTCCAATAGAACTTTATCTTACTTCTCACAGCAGGGTAACACACTCAGCCGTTTGCTTTTGGTCAATTAGCGATCGCTTTTGCGTTATTAATGCGAAGCATTCTTCTCCTATAGTCAATCCGAATCAAGCCAGTTTTTCGTATCTCGTTCCGCGGTTTTCGTGGGTCAACGAGCAACAAGTAAGTCAATGATGGGCTGAAGCTTGGGTTGACGGCCGCCAAGCGCGCTCGTAATGTGAACGGTGTCGACGTGCGGGCCGTGATGTAGCGGCGCGATGTCAAATTCGTATTCCGGCGTCGCCTCGTTTTGTCCATATCAGCTGTAAAAAGAGAGTCTACGAGGGGGGCACTGGTTCTCCACGTCTTGGCAAAACAACAAAGCGTACCTCGGGCCCACCAGCTTGATTTTGGCTCCACTTAATAAGGAGCCCTCGCGCAACCGAGTTGCTGGCGCGTTCGTTGAGGTATCCTGCAGGGTTCAGTCATCGCGCCCACACTCTTCAACCTCGCCAAGTGCGCAGCCCATAGAGCCGCATGCGAGACATGCCCGACATCAAATACGCGATTTGCGCAGATGACATTATCTGAATCGGCAGGGGCTCGCCAGGATAAATCCAAGAAACTCTCCAACCGGCAATGAGCCGGATTCATGAGGCCGACATTGGCCTCAAATATGCGCTGGAAGTTGCTTCTGATCCACCACAAATGATGGCCAACGGTGCGCCATACAAATTATAAACGACGGCGTGCCGATTCCTCAACCAAACTCGATCTCCATGTCGAGGAAGATGCAGGTTGGCTACGACGTCGCAGAGCCTGCTCAGCAAGGCGAACCGGTGCTGAACAATGATGCGTATAGGGTCTGCCTCTAACCGAACCAATGGTGTAGAGGAGGCTGATATGCTGCAACGGCGAAACGCACTGATTATGTCGTTAGTGAGGTTCACCTAGTACACCAACCTCCTCCAGCCAGGACATATCGTCTTGGGTGCCCTCATCCGCAAGGCGACAAAGCTGGACCTCGGCATTCCGTTTAATGTCAGCACTAAGCTCCTCTTGACACTGGCTGCCATAAACACAGTCGGTGATCTGGTCAGGATACAGACTCTTGGGCGAGTTGAGTTGATACTTCAAACCAACTTGATATATATGAGTGGTTTGATATTCGACCTTCAACGTCCTTGAGCGAAAACGCGGCGACTACACGAAAGGTACAAAAAAAGTCGCAGTTTCACCGAAACGCGAAGATCGATTGCGATAGCAAATTAGTGGACAGCTATACAGAGTAAGGATAGTAGTTTTATCGGCCGTAGAAACTTGTAAACATAGGCACACTACCTAAATTAACAAGGACGGTGTCACGCGCGCAAAAGCAAACATGAACGCATATCACTCGATGACCGCGGAAACTCGCTGTTAAAACGCTGGAGTGAATCAGCGCGGCAGCAGCAGCGATCGAATTGAGAACGCTCCCCCCCCCCCCCGCCGCCGGGAACCTTCCGGCGCAGCGGGAGTGCGCATTCCAGCGCGGCCTCTCCACCTCCCCACCCTCCCTCCGGGCGTTGTGCGCGACTGGAAGCGCTTCCTTCCAGCTTCCCGCCCTTGCGTGTGCGAGCCGCAATTGCCGGATCACCGTCGCATGCTTTAGAAGTACTTGAGTTTGGCCTAGTTGGTGTTTACTGCATGTCATGTGGACCGCTAATCAAGGACAAAGACAGAGAAGAAAAACACGAAACGACGACACGGGCGGTAACTTGCAACTGATTTCTTCACGGCAACACGCAGGTATATGTATACAAATATGACATGCGCAGAACGCAGCACCAAGTTCACCATTACCGCCCGGGTCGTTGTTTCGTGTTTTTCGTTCTCGGTCTTTGTCTTTGATTAGCGGTCACCATGACATGTCGCATGCATTCACTCGCACATACAGCGTACGGCGCGTGGCGACGATTTTTATCAGCCGTGGACTTTATGTGGAACCTCACGGCGACGACGACGACGACGTCAGAAATGCGCCTGGTGTGTCCATATAATTGCAATAAAAATGTCGCAGTCTCGCCCGAAAGGCGAAGCATCAATTGCGATAGCAAATTAGTAGTGAGCTATACGGAGTAAGGATAGTAGTTTTATTGGCTGTATAAACTTGGACAGGTCGTGCTGAGGCGGGTAGTGCATAGAATGTCTGACGTCTTTCGACTGTTTGTATTATATTTTTATATTCGTTACACACCTTTCATATCATCTTCATGATTTTATTACAGTTACATCTATTTTACGCACGTCTAGTGCGCACACTTTTAGGCCCCTGCTACACGCCACCTTACACTGACCCCATTGTTACTTATCACACCATTGCTTTCACATTAGACCACGTCTTGGCGCTCCTTGGCCCAGAAAGTCCTCGTCGTTTCCCTTTCTGTAAAAAGGCCAGACCGGCTTCCCAACTCGCATCCTAATGGCCGATCTCACTGAGGTTCTCGAGGCCATGGCTCTTCGTCGCCTCGAGTGCATCGCTACCACCCTGGATGCTCTTCCCTTGGGATGAGCGGCTTTTCGACGACGCCGAGCGACAGCTGACTTCCTCGCCGATGTCATATATACACTTGAAGCCGCCAAGCAACGCGGATATGCGGGGTACCTATGCTTATTGACGTTCAAAGCGCTTTTGACTCTCTCCCGCATGTCGCCATTATGGACGCACTTGCGCCATTCATGTGTGTGACCACCTCTGCGTATGTTTTCGCTTTCCTCGACAGCCGCTCGTTTTCGCGTTTGTGTCGGGGGTTTCACCTCGTTCTGTTTTTATTGGCGTTCCTCCAGGCAACGTCCTTAGTCCATTTCTCTTCAATGTTGCACTTGCGCGCATTACCGACTTCATCGCTCGCGCCTCCCCTTTGAGGTTCGCCTGGCTGTTTATTGCGGATGATTTGGCTCTGCTCGCGTGCGGACCCACTTACGCTGGAAGCAATCGTGCGCCATCAACGCTGTTGAATCTTTCCTCACTGGCATAGGGCTCAACCTTTCACCAACCAAAATAGAGGCCCTTCTCGGTAACCCCCCCCCCCCCCCCCCCCCCCCCCCCCCCCCCCCCCCCCCCCCCCCCCCCCCCCTTTCAGAGGACGCTACGAAGTTCCTAGCCTCAGCTTGCGAGGTGTACTCTCTTGGTCAGCCGAAGTTCACTACTTGGGCGTCCTCATAGATCACTGACTAGCTGGAAACCAGCTGTAGCTGCTCTCCGTAAGGGCTCTGTTAAACTTGCCAATGCCGCGCACTCCCTCCTCGCCCGAGGTCGCGGGTGTTCTCCGCAACTTGCCTTGGAGTGCACAATGCTGTGCTACCTCCAGATGATGCCTTTACGGTCTCCTTTTGGCGTCTCTGAAACCCTCCAGCGGGAAGCTCTCGGCTCTCAACCCAGATCAGTCATTCGACAGCTCTCTAGGCCTACCGCGCTCTTTGCAAGTAGGCCCCAGCCTTGCGGAAGCCAAGTGCTTCCCCCTCTCCCTCAGAGCTGAATGGCTTCTTCTTGTTCTTTCTTCTTCTTCTGGGGTTTTTACGTGCCAAAACAGTTCTGATATGAGGCACGCCGTTAGTGGAGGGCTTCCGGATTGATTTTGACACCCGGGGTTCTTTAACGTGCACTACAACGCAAGCACACAGGCGTTTTTGCATTTCGCCTCCATCGAAATGCGGCCGCCGCGGCCGGGATTCGATCCCGCGATCTCGTGCTCAGCAGCGCAACGCCTTAGCTGACTAAGCCACCGCGGCGGGTAGAGCTGCAATGGCGCGCCCTTAACCATGTTGAGCGTCCCCAACGCACCCCACAAGGACAGAATCTTGTTTCGCGTTTGCATTCTCTCCCCTACTGCGGTATGGGACGTCGCGCAGCCGAACTTTCACTCTTTCGTGCAACTCGCCCCCGACTGTGTTTGGCTTCCCCCCGCTCCCCACCGTCACCACCCGTTCGTCATTCGTACCACAGTCCCCGGGGTTAAGAGCAAGCGAAAACACTCCCGCTTGTGCTATCCTACAAGAACTTGCCGCTACCTTTGAGGAACGACTAACCGGTCGCGTTCTAGTCTTTACGGACGGCTCTGTTCTTAGTGACGGCTCCGCAGCCGCAGCCTGTGTTATCCCAGAGCTGTAAATTCAAAAAGTCACAGTTTCACCCGAAAGGCGAAGCATCGTTTGCGATAGCAAATTACTCGAGAGCTATACGAAGCGAGGATAGTAGTTTAATGGCTTACTAACTAAATAGACAAACATGGTGTCACGCGCGCACAGGCAAACATGAACACATCTCGCTCGATGACCGCGGAAACTCGCCGTGAGAACGCCGGAGTGAGAAAGCGTGCCAGCAGCAGCGGGCAAATTGGCCTTCGCGCTGTCTCTTGTCTTGCTTTAACGCTTTGCTTCGCGTCAAAAGCACAGCGCATACGAAGCTACCGGCACTCGGCGCATGCACTTTGTCCCTATCGCAGATCGCTTTGAAGATGAGGTCCGCGCGGGCGCGCACTTCGCCCACATCGCAGATCACTTGCAAGATACGGCGCCCCCGCGGCCGCACTGTGAGCAGCAGCCGACGGAGCAGAACGCACCCCTCCTCACCCCTGTCCGCTGTCCCGCCCCCGTGCCTCGTGCGCGAAAGAAGACCGCGCGCTTCCGGCCTGCCTTCCTCCCTCGCGTGCGCTACATTGAACCGCGATTTCTGGCTCACCCTAGTACGCTTTCACTCGCACACACAGCGTACTGCGCTCGACGACGATTTTATCGCCGTTGGACTTTATGCAGAGCCTCACGGCGACGGTTGACGGCAGAAATGCGCTTGGAGTGTCCATTGTGATGATGATGTGGGCCCAGGCCTCAAGCACACGGAGATGGCACAATGAACACAGATTCTTTAATGGCATGGGACGGGGCTGGGACAACGTACACGAAACACACACAATTCCCTTCCAAGGGTCTGTCGCTTACATAAGCGTCCTGTAGGATGACGTCAATTGCGTGTCAGTAGCACACACTCACGGCACGAAGAGTCGCAGTGATGAATCTAGCAGCGGGTATAACGCAGGGGATGGAGGCGGGGCGGAGGCCCGGCACACGAACGAACCACTCGTGTAGCAGCTGGGTCGGGACCACGGAGGAAGATTATTTAGGAGTAGAAACTCCCGTCAGCATTGGCGCTCGCGTGCGACCAGATAACGTCACATTCGCCGATGGGGGCGCATGCAGTGGCGGCGCCTTGCGGCACGTCACGCAAGCAGCAGCTCGGTGGTGTTGCTCGGGCGCGTTCTCTTCGGCGGCACCCGTGGTCTCCCGCTCAAAGCAGACGACACGGGCGTTCGCTTCAGCGTGCACGCCTTAAAGTTGTTTTTGTGGGCTTTTAAGTGAAACAGCAACTGTTCTTGTCGGTGTCTGTTCGAGGGCCGTAATACTTACAGCGCTGATACATGCAGTGTACCCTTGTTCGGAATTTGCTAGCCTAAGATGGGACGCAGGTGGGACGCGTGAGTGCCCTCTGTAGAACTTGAGGCGCCCGGCCGAACGGGAGCAACACACGTGACCAGTTGCCCTGGCAACCAAGACGGCAATAATTTCTTTCTCAGCCGCCAGTTGCCGCCAGCATGATAGTGGCTCCGTGGGCTTGTGACATTTTCTGGTCGCCGCAACTGGCGGAGTTTCCACTCCTAAAGGTTTCTTGCTCCGTGGTCGGGACGTCTGCCCACCACGGCTACACCGGAACACGCCGGTGTCATATGCTCACAAAGCAGTGGAGCACGCCGGACCAGGCACAGGGGCAGCCAGGCCTGTTTTCCAGCTCACCCAGGATCACCGGCCTAGGGTAGATGAACTGCTTGGCTCGTGCGGCACGGAGGCTCAGACCAGGCACAGCTCATACCGGGCACAGGCTCAGCCCAGGCACAGGTACAGCCCGGACCGCTCTCCCACCTTACCCAGGAAACACCGGCCTTGGGTAGATGCACTGCTTGGCTCGTTCGGACGAAAAAGCCCAGACCCGGCAGCGTATTTCCATTTGCTAGTAGGTACAGCGTTTGACCGCTGGCGCCACGCTGCGCCGCTCGCGCGTACCATGTTTCGAGCCGCCGCCGTTGGAACGGAGGAGGCGTTGACGGAGAAAAACGCTGGGCTGGTGGTGACTTAGCCTGCTGTTGGGATCGGTGGTATTATAAACGCATCACTGTTTTGATGATCCAAATATAATCTCACTATCAGGGAGGGAGCAGTCTACCTGACTGGAGCAGTATTTTTTTATTTGGGGTGTTGCTACGCTGCGCTCCGCAACACCCCAACGACCGCCGGGGTTCAAGCGACCGCGCTGGCAAACAGTGAGAGAAAAAAAAGGAAAAGCGTGATATTAAAAAAAAAAGAAAAATGTAGCCAGAGCGGGTTTCGAACCCGCGTACGCAAGATCCCGAAGCGAGCGCCGTAACCACTCAGCCATACAGCCACTTTTTTTTTTTTTTTTTTTTTTTTTTATTACATGGGAGCAGACTCTTCAGCAACACAAGAAACAAGGCGCTACAGGTACATATTCAAAAGTCAGGCAAGCATGTGCACGCGTCCAATAAAGGCATCCAGTCCGGCGCTGTTTCTTGAGCAGCGTACACACTACGGACGTAGGCAGCAGATTCCCGAAAAAACGACCGAGTGCTTCGCGGTGGTTCAGCGTGCCTGTCACACATTCTACTGCGCCAAAGACTATGTAGACCAAGTACTATGAACATGTCATATGGTGGGTCACAGGAATCTTTAAAAGGTAAGAAACGAATTGTGTATGGTGTGATGTCTAAATCTTTTTTAAGTGTTCTTTGGAGAATGTCCCAGAAGAACACGGCATCCCTACAATCGACAAAACAGTGATCAATCGTTTCAGCATGCGGACACAAACGGCAGTTTGTAGACCACGGCACGAAACAGCCCCTTTTTTTCTAACCAGGTTTTGACAGGAAGCGTTGCCGAATGTAAGTTAAAGAAAAAAGTTTTGATCCCTGGAGGAATAATCATTTGACGGACACGCTTGAGTACATCTAAGTAGCAACATTCCAAATAAGGCGCACGATAATGGGGAACAGGAAACAATGTGTCTATCAAGGCAGCAGAAATTTCTTTACGGGATGCAGTGAAAATATAATCCAAGCTAAAGCGAGCTTTAAGAAAGTGAAAGCCTTCAACAACCTCTTTCAAGAAGCCCCAAGGAGCAGGTGGTGCATCATTGACCGATGACGACACAACTATTCTGGAAGGTAATTCATTAATCGAAGTTGTAACATCTCTCTTAGAAAAGGAATGTTTACATCACGTAAGAAGAATAACCGGGAGACAAGTTGCCTAACAAAAAGGTGAACTAGGCCAAGACTACCACTCTCAAGAGGAAGAAAAGGTTATCACGCCGCATGGCCTCAACACGTGAGCTCCATACATAGGTAGCAAACACACGATGGAAAGCTTGCAACCTAAGTCGCGAGCAGTGTAATACCTGCAGGATATACATAAGTCGAGCTGCTAGAAACAGATTGCAAGCTTCAGCTCGGCTAAATATGGACAACTGCCGCCCCTGCCAGTTGTTAACCTTACGTTGTACTTCTGCAACTTCCGCTGACCAGTGAGGATTACTATTGCGATATTGAGAGAGGGGTACACCTAAGTACCTAAAGTCTTGCCTCCACTGAATACCTGCGAAGCGAGTTGGCATTGTACACCATTGACCGAACCAGAATCCGGAACTCTTCTCAAAGTTCACAGTTGCTCCAGAAGCTGAGCAAAACTGCTGCGTTATGGCAAGGGCAGTCTCCACACTTTTCTTGTCAGCACAGAAGAAGGCTATGTCATCTGCATAGGCAAGTACCCGGATCTCATTGGATAACAATCTGAACCCATGAAAGGTGGGATCCTTCAAAATTCGTGCACAAAGCGGTTCCAAGTACAAAGCGAATAACAGAGGTGACAAGGGACAACCTTGTCTTACTGATGCCCTGAGGTGGATAGATTCAGATAGACAACCATTAACTATTAGCCTTGTTGTGCCATTAGCATAACACATGGAGATGCCTTTAAAAAGAAGAGATCCAATGTTTATGTGCTCTAAAACACTAAACAAGAAGCAGTGATTAACTTTATCAAATGCTTTTGCCAAATCAACCTGAACTATTGCAACCTGACCCGCACTTTCTGTCACACACTCTAGCACAGACCGTGCAACGTGGATATTTGTCTGAATTGATCTTTCTCTAATGCCACATGTTTGATGGTCTCCCACCAATGATCGAATTACTTCTTGAAGACGACTAGCTAATATCTTAGCAAATATTTTGTAATCCACGTTGCAAAGTGATATGGGGCGATACCCCTCAACTTTCTGCAATTTTGTTACATCACTGCTTTTTGGAATAAGTACTGTGTGCCCATGATAGAGCGTGGCAGGTAGGTACCCAATCCTGTAAGCTTCTTCATACAGTTTAAGCAGAAAGGGAGCCAATATAGAGCAGAAACATTGATAAAATTCCGCACTCAAGCCATCAGGCCCAGGAGTTTTGCCTTTAGTTAGCGAAGCAATGGTTGCTTCCACTTCCTTGATATTTATGTCTCTGTCAACGTCATCGCATTCTTCTTGACTGAGCTGTGGCAGCAACGAAATAAAGTTTTCCGTTACAGCTTCACTCTTAATTGCTTTATGAGACTGAAAGATATTCTCGTAATGATCCGTGAACGCTTTCATTATTGTATCCTGGTCATTAACAATCACTCCGGTATACTCTATCTCGAGAACTTGCTTCGACAGAGCATGCTGACGCTCATCACCAAGCGAACGACTACAAGGCTGTTGCTCCAAATACCGACGAGTACGCGCTCGAACTAGTGCACCTCTGTATCTCTCAGTGTCCATTGTCTGCATTTGTGCCTTAACGTTGTAAATTTCCTCAATGTACTTGCCAGGATGCAGGCATTCAAGTTCGTGTAGCGTATCTAGCAACTTGCACAACTCTTTATATTTTCCTTTTTTCTCAAAAGACAATATGGAAGCTTCTTCAATGGCTATCATTTTAACTTCTTGCTTGAATATCTCCCATTGCGCAAAGACAGATAAAGAATTACGACTTGAAACGTCAATAAGAATTTCCGGGACGCGCTTGAGAAAAGGCTTATGTAAGAGTAACTGATTGTTAATTTTCCATAAATCCAAGTTCATTCGCGAACTTTGACACTGCCGGTTGCCAAAACAAACCGACACCAAACAACGATCACTGAAGAACACAGGGTGCACACTGTAGCCGTATAGTCTAGGGAGGATAGGTAAAGATACATAAATCCGATCAAGCCTTGCATGAGATGTACCTTGAAAATGTGTGTAGCGAAAAGGGACCTTTTCATGATCCCCTACATCAACAAGCTGGTAGTCACATGTCATGGCATTCAAAACGTCAGCGCTGGTATCATGGCGTTGCCTTGTAGACGACCGATCCTGACCACTACACACACAATTAAAGTCACCTAAGACAACTAATACACGGTCATTGCGTAAGTGCTGGGTCAATGAGAGAAAGTAGTCCTCCCGGTCGCGTGCCTTACTTGGCGCATACACGCAAAGAAACCTCCAAACATGACTATCCATATTGACATCACACCATACAAGGCGCCCTTCCCTATCAGTGCACAGTCCCAACACGTTGCATTGCCGCGTTTTTCTCACAAATATCATACATCCTCCAGAGACACCAATCGCGTGGCTGACACATACTTCATACTCCGAAAGAAATGGAGCTACAGCAGCCGCTGTGTCGTCATCGGATTCAATTTTTGTTTCCTGAATTGCAATAACATCTAACGCTCGGCTACGCAACAAGTGTAATAACTGACCCTGCCGTCGCTTACTACGTAAGCCACGGACATTCAGTGTTCCAAACGTTAAGGCAAGGGCGCCCGCCATGATTCCACTACTGAGGCGCAGCGCCTACACGTAGCGCTGCTACCTTTGTTCTGCCTGTCCCATCCCTTTGAGGTGTCGCAGCTGCAGCAACTTCTTGAACTGCAGCGGCATCTGCACTCACAGGGACTCCATGAAGGGGTTTCTTCGCCTTAGCCGCGGCGACCTTTGGCTCTTTCCCAGAGCACTCCAAATCATCTGCCGGCGCTGGACGCTTCTTTGATGTCTCAGTCATTTCAGTATCCTCGGCAGGATGAAGCTGGTCCCGAAAAGGTGGTGATTCGGCCCACGTTGCACAAGGGTCCTTTTCACGGTTAGTCACTGTTTGTTCTTCAGTAACCTTCGCTGTAGCTATGTCCGCAGCTGTCGATATTTGCACTTCTTCAGCCAGGTGGTCTTCAGCAGGCGCTTCGCCAGAGGCATCTACGACCTCACTTACATCCATGAGGTGGTTAACGATGGTGTCATCGTCCACCGGTTTACTGCCACGAAGCTTGTCAGCATACGTGCCAACGCATGCCTCTGCGTTATGACCATAACGGTGGCACTTCGCGCAGCGTGGTGTTTTGCACTGTCTTCTTATCCATACAGCCACGCTTCCAAGGGTTGCATTCGTGCAAACCGTATCACTGCGTTCGAGCGCCCTCGGTGAACGGAACCACCTAGAAACGCGGTACGTGCGAGCGGCGCAGCGTGGCGCCAGCGGTCAAACGCTGTACCTACTAGCAAATGTAGTGTTGCGGCCCGGCCCGGCCCGCGGGCCGGGCTGCCCGGGCCCGTGCAGAGCTCTACTCAGTTCTACTCATTTCAACCGAGCGAGGGATCGCTGTGCGAAAACTCTTCCTTCGCGCGGCGCTTCCCTGCCCTCTCCGCTCGCCCGCTCGTTCCGCTGGCCCGTAAACCCGCTGAGTTACAACGCTCTAATAACCGAGCAATGTGTCCCACGCCGCTGCAGTGAAAGCAGATCGGCTTATTAACAGCGAAGCTGTTTAAGCCAGCCGTAATTTGTGGTGTGTAGCCGTGGTAGCCATGGCAACCCGGAGGAGGAGCGTTATTGGGCCTCGTTCCTATCGCATTTTTTCTTTGTGTCTAGGCTTCACTGCATCACAACGTGGGAAAGCCAGCTTACAAAGACCAAGCTTACACCGATCCCCTTAAAGTTGGCTTCACTTTTAAACAGAAATGCATTGCTGGGAAGACGTTTTTCCAGGGCAATATAAGACGGCTTATAATAAAATGTGAACCATAGAGAAAGAAATTCAACAAGAGCGGACACTCCCAAAGAGCCCAGCGGCCGAATTGACTGCAGCGCGCCGAGCGGTCGTTATCAATACCTGAACCACACTTCCGGTTTCGGTTTTGGACGTGCGCGTTTTGAACGCGCTAGCTGGCACCCGTTATGCGAGCTGCGCCCATCGGCTTTCTGTTTTATTTTTTTATTGCTCAACCGCGCGTGGTATTGGTGCGTAATAGTTTTATTATTTGGCAAAAATTATTGCGAACCATCTTAACAAGCCCCATCGAATCCGTGCCACGTGCAATTTCACAAAGTAGACGCAAGACGCCTTGTCAAGTGAGCAAATGTTTATTTTGCTCTATATAAATACTCGGTCCGGAGTTCTTCTGCAGTCATCCAACGTTGTGGCCCCAGGTAAGCAGTAGTTCACGCACGTAGCTCCACCGGATGGTATCAGCTGAAAAAAGTAAATAACAAGCATGTGTCATTTTGGTATTTAGACGTAGGAATACTGCGTGTAGAGGCGAAACGTGCGAAAGCGGTGAATGGGCGGCATTACAAACAAAAGCAATTCGCTTTTAAATACATGGCATTGAAAATATCCGACTCAACCTAAACAATACCATAAAATATGAACACTTATTTCCAAGCATTCCCCTATTCCCTGGCATTATTACGCGATGTTACGGTACGCACACAGATGAACGCAACAGAGGCTCCCAGCCGGACCATGCTATACGATCGCAGAATGCCTTCTACTCGCACTCAAGACAAATGCGTGGGTGTAAAGCCTGTTTTCAGTCCTTTAGAAGACGGAATTTTCGAATTACAAGTTTCTGGCACGTTCCTCGGCGTTATCTTTTGCGCGTTCTGTCGGTGCAAGTAACACTCCCATGTTATCACTCTTGGCAATCGCTCATCGCATTTTGGACAAGCGTGAAGGCATATGTTGTTGCGGGACCCCAAAAAACGTCACAAACTTGTCCCACTAATGGTATCTTCGACTGGTCGCATCCATCCCCCGAAGCAGAGTCATGCAGATCCGGCGTTCCCTGAACTCAGAGGTAGAGGACAAGCGCGCAAGCCGAACGTGTGACTCGCTCTCGGAGGAGGAAATGGCAGATGCGAAACCACGTGGCTACTTCTAACGTCCGATGTTTCGCCTATCCAAAGCTAAACCGCCGGACGCGCCGGTGCGACGACCGTTCGTTGAGGCGCCAGCATGCTGTGGCCTAGGTTGCCTCGGTGGACCGTCGCCAAGAAAGGCGACGTTGTGCTGTGATGACGAAACGCTCACATCCCGACGACTGCTCCGACGACAGCCTCAGAGCTCTCGAAGATGGAGGAGAGCGATCGAAAAAAAACCAGCCGAACGCAAGGCCTTCTTTCAAGCAGCCGAAGACAAAGCCGCTCGCGAGAGTGGTCTAGAGCGCTCCGAAACAGCCAGCCGAAGATGCCATATAATTCATTACACGCCAAGCTGTGTCACCACAACGGAGCTGCTTATCGCTAACTGCGTCACAGCGCCCTGTGCGGCCAGCGTACCCCAAAAGTATTCCAAAAAGTTACGAAATTACTTTTCAGTAATGTCTGGCGTCAGATAAAACGATACAAACTTCTAGTAAGATGCACTACACTACGCACCACGGCCGAGTTGGTTCTCGCTAACTACGTCACAGCGCCCTGTGCGGTCAGTGTGCCTGAAAAGTACCGAAATAAGTTACAATAATTCCCTAGAAGGCGTCGGAAACATGTGCCAGCATGATTCATTAATCCAAATTAACAGAGCCAGGACGGCCGAGCTGTTTTTCGCTAACTGCATCATAAGTCTCGGTCCCGTGCTGTAAGCCTAATTGCGTCGAAGACAGTGAAACAAAATTTCTCACCTTGCCGTAGTCCAATAGTGCAGTGATGTCATGTCCAAGTGTATAAGGAACGCAAGAATACGCCGGGAGCCCAAGAAACCAGGCTAGATTAAAAAAATGTCACAGTTTCGCTTTAAGGGCGAAGCAATGAATGCGATAGCAACACAGCAATGTCATACGAAGTAAGGTGAGCGGCTTTGGTAGCAATATGAACTGTAGTAAACATGAGCTTTAAGTAAACAGGTGTGCTGCGGCGTAAGTAGACCGACATGAAGAGAGACTGGATGACCACGAGAAGGCGCGTGTGAAACAGAGTGTTGATGAGAAGCGCTTCCCGTGGGCAGCGCGTGCGAAGGGACACACCGGTAGCGCTGCACTGCCGATCCGGGCAGCATTGCATGTGTAGCGTGCGTTGGAAAATGTGGCCCGACCATTACTAACTGAATGAACAAGCGTGGTGTGAGCGCGCACAAACAAACACGAATAGATCACACTGAATGACTGCAGACAACGACTGTCAAAACGCTGGCAGCAAGCATACGCCGCTGCGGGCGAAGGTACGTGCGTCTATTGCTTCAACGGAAACTGAGCGGCGAATGTACGGCGCATAAAGGTCAGAGCCGTGTGGAGATAAGAGACGGTGCGCGCGAGCGACGAGTGACGAGCGCGGTTGCGGTTGTTGGCAGAAAAGTGCCCCCCCCCCCCCCCCCCCCCCCCCCCGCTCCCTCCGGCGCTCGCTTCCCGCTTCCTTGCTTGCGCGTGGGAGATTGAGTGCGTTCGCTCTCCGTGATAGCGCGCGTCCCCGCACGCTTCCGCTCGGGCATACGGCGCACGGCGAAGATTTTATCTATAGGGAACCTCACGGCGACGGCGACGCCGACGGCAGAAATTCGGTTGAAGTGTCCATATAATTGCTATCGCAATAAAAAAAAGAGACAGACGGGTCGCTGAACAGGCGAGCGCTCACACGCGCAGCCGTCCTCGCTCGCTTCGGTAGCGTGTCTGGCGCATGAAGCATGCATCTATCACGTCATTGGTCTGTCGCTAGGTAACGCAAGAAAAATAAGACGCAAAGCATAAGTTCATTTATGCGCAAAACTTTTCACTTTTCGTGGCAAAGACTTTAAAAAATAAAACAATGCCTGTTAACTTAATTTCACCCTTTTTTTACGATGCTCGCGGGAGCTATCGGATGGCGTCAGTACTAGCGTGACGTGTTTCCTGTTGCCAGTTTTTGCCGAGTGTCCCCTCTTGTTGAATTTCTTTCTCTATGTGTGAAGGCCCAGGACGTCTTTTTAAAATTATTTTCTTAATTGTTTGCTATTACGCCGACGCGCGCGCGTGTCCAAAACGCATTAGGCAGACAAAGTCCCAATTTGTCCTGCCGAGGATGCGAGTGCCATCTGGATATGATTTTCGCAAGTAATCTACCCGATCGTGCCGCTGTTGGTATGGTAGAAATGCTGGAAAAAGGGTTTGTGTTTGAGTTTACTGGTAACAGAATTATGTTTTCTTGTACATTAAAATTACAATCCGACACCACTATGTCTGTAGGTTGTGGTTAAGTCGTACTTTACCATTTTTCTGACGGATTTCACTGTGAGCAATTCAATTTTTGTTCACAAAGACCTTGCACCACGTGGAGGTCCTGCGCGGTCGGGATGATTTTCTCCTTCACTAACACCTTGCGCCACGCGGAGGGCGTGCGCGGTGGGGGTGGACCGGGATGATTTTTCCGCCACGAACGCCGGCGCCGACGCCGGATTTTCTGCTACACGGGGCCCTTAACGCTTTCGCGTTAAAATATGGGGACAGGTATCCCACTGGTGATTGAAAATAATCGCTCTTGACAAAAGTGGTCTCACTTTATTCTTGATCAATTCTTGGTTTCGTTCCTTCGTCATGTGGTGTATTCTCACATTAATGTATTCTTCAGCGCTTTGCTTGCACAAATTGTAAATTTGTAAGCACCTATGACTTCCAAGATGAGGTGTTTTGCCCTTGACTTCACTGTTGTAATAGCATCACATTCAGCCTGTAGCCGTTGCAGTCCCTTCTCAACTTCTTCACACAGGCCAATGACGTCTTGCGACGGTGAAATAAGACCACCTCGGCTCTTTTGCTTAATTAAAGGTGCCAGCTCATCTGAGTGCAGGGCTGTGATGCACTGCTCACATATTGTTTTACGAACTTTCCGAACAATGAAGCCTGCTATGTATGGCACCACGACACCGACAAAAGCCGAGAGGCTTTCGGGACAGTCAATGCGATGTGTATAGGTGTGGTCATCGGGCTGCAGGATTGATGACCTGCGCATGTCAGTGAGTGTGCTATTTGCGTCTACCATGGCTATCGTAGTGGTTGCATTCAAGATGGAGACCATGTCTTGGGAGCAGTTTCCAGAACTGGAAGACGTAACTTCCCTCTGAACCAACAGACACTTGTATGCAGCCATGAACTGTGCAGCTGTTGGATTGTTTTTATGTCGGCCTCGTCCACGTATGAACCTAAAGTAGTTCTCGGCATAATCTTGACTGAGTTTGTGTGTCAGCAAATACTTCAGCTGATCCTGGCCGACAAGCTTGTCGAACATTCTTTCGGGGCTTGCCATGCATATCAAAAAGCCACCAAATCCAGTTTTCTTTCAGTCCTTCTGTAACTGCACGTTCTGCCGGATCTCCCAGCCCGTTTATGTATGCTCGTGTCTCAGACAAAAACGGCTTCCAACACTCTTTGTTCCTCTTCCGAAGGGGTGCTGTGTACGGCCTTGCTAGTGGGTTCCTGGAGTTTAAGATTCTAATAAACTTTTATGTTGCGCTGGCACCCTTGAATTGTGCCAGCTTGAGCTCTTGTTCGCAAAAGTCCTAAGCATCGGCATCTGAGACACTCAATGCTTGTACAGCATATCGCACCTTCATTTTCTTTCTTTTTCCACTGGACGTGGACCTTCTTAAGCTTGTTGCCAACCCCTCTCCACGTTGCAATGCCTCCAATGCCATTACATAAGCCCCTTTCACATGCTTTCCTTTAATGCCAACGAGGTGGCTTACGGTTGCCAATGAGTTGCGGACAAGCTTAATCATATGGCAGGCATGTAAGGCAATGTGAACATTTTAGAGCTATCAGCTGGATTGACAAAGCTTGTAATAAACTGATGAAAGTCCGGTCGAAGCTGAGCACCTAAGCAGTTAGCCATAGTGAAGCTCGACGAGGCACCGTCAAAAGAGACACAACTTCAGCCTACACTGATGTAAGGGTCTCAATAAATTATTTGGTCAGCTCCGCCCTGTCCGCGCCAGTAAGTGAGTCAATTAAAAGTATGCGACTGGCATTAGATGTTATACCAACAATCATGAATACACACACATTTCTGGCTTCGGGGAGACTGCCATCATATAGCCCTGTTCCAAAGTCTACATACCCGACTACTTTCTCTACAACAAGCTCTACATGTTTTCTTATGGCCGTGTGACCAGAACGCAGTAGAAAGGTTCACTCCGTTCTTGTGCAAACTTTTCGAGGAAAGGAAAATGCTTCAGCCGTGAAGCCAGGAGCTCCGTCGATTGATCGATACCAATCCCGAAGTGTGCACTGTGACGGAAGGGCACCATTGAATTTGGATCAGACGTACTCATACGCGGCCGGAGAATAAAAATGTAATGTCAGCGCAAACGCAGGGAGCTCAGGTGGGCAGTTGTGTTCGTTGCCCGCCCTGCAGAGAAGCTGCTGAATGTCACTTGAAAAGGCAAATGTAAACACACGTGCGAGCCTTCTTCTGAAAGGAGATTTCGTTTTCTTATTTCTTTTATGACTTCTTGTGCTGTCTCATTTCTCTTCGCAAGCCCTCGCTTCGATTGCTGCAGAGTCTTAATTTTTTTCTTCAACTGCGTTATCTCTTCTTCAGAGGCACGTACTTTGTCCTTGTACCATTGTTTGGTTGGTGAAGATACAGGTGGTTCTTCAACTTCAGGCACTTCGGAAAGCTGGGCACAATCACTCGATGGGCAGTCTTTATGCTAGCGGTCTGGATGCTTTCTTTTTACCTGAAATGGACACCATACATTTATGTTGAGTTTCAAGTTAGTGGAAACAGTAGCTAATAAACCAAATGTACCTTAAACTTTATGCTGGGACTGCTGAGCCCCTAAAGCTTTCGCCTTGCGAAGCAACTTGTAGTTTTAGGGAGCTGTCGCACGCGAGCAGAGGGGATACGGCACAGATTTTTCATTTTTGCTGGCAGACAGGGCATTAACTGCATCTTTAAATCCGGCTTTACTGTTGCCACGCAATCACGATCACTTCTTTTCAACAAAACGAAACAGAAAAACGGCACTCACGGCTCACGTTTTCATACGAACACACAACCAACGCAGCACCATATTGAAAAAAAAAAGGGGGGGGGGGAGGAAATAAAACACCGCCGACGACAGAGACGTACCCTTTCCTTTGCTTCAATGTCAGACAAAAGCCTTCGTCGACTCTCGATTACGGCAGCCGAACACATCTCACGTGAGAAAGCCATTTCGCCGAGCGTGCCATGGTTTGACATTCTGCAGTATAGTGCTCACGGGCTTCCGTAGATGCGGCGGAAACGCAGGAACCACTGATGGCACACTTCCCGCCCGCAGTCTGGTTGTTTGCCCGGTGCAGCCAAAGCACTCTGGCGCGAAATGCACAGGCGATCTCCATCTTTCGCATGCCACCTTTCAGACGAACGGCCCGCCCGCTCCCACAGACTCTGCACTGAGTCCGCAGTTCGGGATCTTTTGGAAACCCGTCAAAAATATTGCGACTATTATACCACATCAGTTAGCGCCCCTCAGTAACGCGCGCGTAATGTATCAATCGAAGACGTTTTCGTATACTTGCAGGTGGAATGTGAGGCCACAACCTTTGTTCAGCTGGTTTTCAAATCCTTAAGTAATGCAAGAGGCAACCGTTGTCAAACCGTTGGTGTTCACATGTCCATAGCGTCAACTTGCACTCCAAAACAACGCACGAAAGCAGCAGCGTGAGCAGGCGTGGAGCGAGCTTTTTGACACTGGCAAGATGGCGACGGCCGGCTTCACTTGACGAGCTCCACTCTAGCAAATTCTATATATCCTCCTTGATTGGGCCGGATCCTGAAGGTGCCGAAATGTCGCTGGTGGTCGAGGCGGCGGAATAGTGGGGCTAATCCAAGGGCGACTTATGGAATAGACCGGTGGGATGCCTGCATTTGGCAATTTTTCGCGGACAACAGCCTGAATCCAGATGATGATTGGTAGTGAACTCTCAGAAGGCCAGACGAAAGAGAAAGATGGTGATGCCGCCTCGATTTCGCGACGCACAATCCGCACGCGGCTGTCAGCTGTGGGCGGCTGCAGGGACGAATGAGCGTCTTCGCATGATGACGTAGCAGCGGTTTTTGGAAGCCGCACAAACTGTTGGGCGATGCGGCGAATCTTGGCGTATTCGGAACGTCGACACGTCAGAGATTCCTCGACCACGTTCATGGTCGAGCAATCTCTGAAGACAAGCAAGTAAAGGCATCATCTGCGATGCCTTTCAGGATGTGGCCTACTTGATCAATCTTGGACATATTGACATCGACGCGGTGGCAAAGAGCTAAAACATGAAAGATGTACGTGACGTATGATTCGGTGGCTGTTTGAGTGGCCAGCAGCCTGGGGGGAGATACCGCGTAGCTGTTGCTGCCCAACTGACCAGTTCGTCTTCACGAGTGTTATACCGGCCCTTGAGGTAAAAAAAAAGTTCACCTAATGCGAAATTTGAGCGCAGCTCTATACGTGTTTTCATTTTCGCGGTGTATTGGCCGGCGCGGACAATCTGTCTCGTGCGGCACGTTGCAAATGGAGCGCAGTGTGGCGCGACTGCCTCGCTAATCGGGAGATAGCTAGCGCGCGATTCACCGTAGCCGCCGCCTCCCAGCCGAGCACTGCTCGGGCATTTTTGCCGAGCGCTTTCGTTCTCACGCTTTCGCCATACCCTCCTCCGCTTTACTCCTAGCGCCTTTTCGCTCTCGTCGCTTTTTCCGCTGGCTCGTTCGCTCGGTTAGAAGTGACTGCGTCAACGGCGACGCTCGCCGCAGGAACGGGCGCCTAAGAGCGTCGCTCTAAAAGATTTACCGACGATTACGTTAATCCTTATTGCGAAATTGAGCGCAGCTTTATACGTGCTTTCATTTCGCGATATATTGAGGCATCGCGCCGATCACCGCAGCGACGGGCAGAGCCGCGACACGCGGCGCTATACTATATAGACGGGCCACACACACACAGTTGCCGTTTCGCGGTGACTGCATCTTATGCAACTGTAATCTTTACCGGGAAACGCTTGCGGCGAACGCTATGCGAGAAGGCAAGCTTTCTGGTTCTTTTCAAGCGAAGCTTGTATACGCTAGCCCGCGCCGGCGATGTAACACTAAAAAAGTCGTAAAATAGGACGTAACCACAACTATATACAGACGTGATAGCTTCGGATTGTGATTTGAATATACGAAAAACGTAATTCTTTTACGCAGAACTCAAACACAAGCCCCTTTTCAGCATTTCTACCACTCATACAGCAGCGCACCGCGGTTTCCTCCTGGCAAAAATACCATTCGGATGGCGCTTGCCTCCTCGGCAGCCTACAACAACGTTGTATGTAGGCTCCCTACGCGAGGCGAATGCGAAGGCCAAGTTTAATAAAAAGAAAGCTGCAGTTGCTGGGAAGCCTGATAAGCAGCCAGGGATCTTTGAATTCTATCCGGTGCCACTCTTAAAGGCGAAGCTTAAGCGTCATCTAATTTTTGTTGCGTGTAGCTGATGCAGAAGCCTGTTTACAATATATTTACACGTAGGCTAACGGTGGCCAAGACCCTATATATCGGGAACACATCGTCTTCCTCAGTGCAGCCACACTGTGGCGACTGTTCCGACCCCCGGCAGTAGAAGCACAGTCCCTTCAATGATTTCCCTACACCCCCCGCCCCTTGTTTTACTGAAGGCACCCCCTTAATTCGCAGCGGCTGTTTGGTTTTTACGCGCGACAGAAAATTTTGTGTAATAGCGCCGGAAGAAGGGCATGTGTGCGCGAACATTGTCCATAGCTTGCTTGTAATGGGAGACTCTAACACGAAAGAAAGTGCGGCGAATACGACGACCCCCCGGGCTTCAAAGCTTCAGGGCCAGGGCACAAGCGTCGGAAGCGTG
This sequence comes from Dermacentor silvarum, assembly GCF_013339745.2. NCBI lineage: Eukaryota > Metazoa > Arthropoda > Arachnida > Ixodida > Ixodidae > Dermacentor > Dermacentor silvarum. The sequence goes on from NW_023606064.1 coordinate 48,594, forward strand.
CAGCAAGGCGGTGTTGCCGCGTGGTGACACCGAACAGAACGCCGCAACCGAAGACCGCAACTGAACGGCCGCATCCGTCCCATCAACGGCGGTGACACGCCGGACAGCGCCGAGCGTTTACAGCGCACAAGTCGGAGAAAAGAGAATAAATTGGGTTACGACCTACCTATCTAACTGCAACAGTACGTTGACGGTGTAATAATATATGTAGCGCGGGTGTGGAAAAAATAAAAAAAATCTGTCGCAGTTTCACCCGAAAGGCGAAGCATCAATTGCGATAGCAAATTTACGAGTTGAGAGCTATACGGAGTAAGGAGTTTTATCAGCTGTATAAACTTGGACATGCAGCAGCACCATCAACGCGCATAACTGTTTTCGACGCGGTCGGAGTTTTGCCCGCGTTCGCACTGAACGCGTGCGGCGTTGGTGACTGTTGCCGGTGCCTCTGGGGCGCTTCGAAGGTTGCGACGAGATCAGAATGGGACACTCAATAAGCAGCGTCGGAAATCTTACCCACCTTGTCGCCTCGCAACGTTTTTATATAAATACGCGATTGGTGCCGCAGCTAAACGTCGCCTCCCCTCCCTCCCTTCCGTCCCCCCACAGTCTTTTGCGCGACGAAAGAAGTCGTGCTTCCTCTCTATATATGGTGATTGTAAAGGAGGAAAGAGACGCTTAAAGGGACACTAAAGAGAAACAGGAAGTTCATCTGGAATAAATAGGGACCTTCAGGAATGCGTGCAGTTTTTGTTGGGTGCAAAAATATGAGTTATTAGCGGAGAAATTCGTAAACAAAGACCAAATATCTCTTCCTCAATTTCTCTCACCCCAGATTTGGCGCTGAAGCAGTGTCGTCACAGATTTCATTGCTCTCGGCGAATCAGAATGCGCCATGATACGTCACCGCTTGCGTAAACGGCCGAGGCACTGGATGCATCATGGCTGCATGCATGGTCGCTGCGTTTGCGTTCGCCGCGATGGATACCGTTGCTGCAGCTGAACCTTGCAACGAAGAGCTCACCAGGGAAGCAGGACTGCATTTCAGCGATATTCAGTGAAACGGAGCGCGAAATGATCCTCCGTGCTCGAGCGGTAGGTGTTTCCGCGTGCGATGGCGGTGAGCCGCCTGCCGCGCCGGCGGAGAGCTTCGTTTTCGTCGACGGAAGGCGAAGCGTCCGGTCCGCCAGGCGACGATGTTCCCGACAGAACAAGCGTAGAAAGTTGCGCACGTACTCGGTATGGTTATTTCGTGGCTTTATTTAATGACATTCAGCACTCACCGAGCCGCCAGTTTGCTGCTGCAGGGGCACCGGTAGGGGGTTTGATGAAGGCCGCATTGAGGGAACAGCTGCTCGAGAAAGGACTGGCCTCTGGGGCACGCCAAGATACTTTCCGAGGGCAGGATTATACACATAATCCGAGGGCGAGAAATGCAGAGAGCTCACCATCGGTTTCTCTGGCTCTTTTGCCGTTTTATCATCGGCAGAGCACTGAGCCATTGCGAACGCCGGGGAGCCGGGGCTCACCGCGCGACACCACATGAAAGGACACAATCGAGTCAACACTGCCGCTGCCCCTGAGCAAGCGCCTTGGGCCATTTATACAGCCCTCAACACTACACACACGAGGCATTTTCTGGCTGTTTCCCGCGAAGTCAACGTTTTTTGAGCCACGCAACACGCAACCAAACACCGTAGAGCGGAACAGGCGCGCGTGACGATGCATTGACCAAAAACGAAACTACGAAACTATCACGACCGGATGTATCGCAATGCGATTTTTTTCTTATTTATCTAATTTTGTGCTAAACTTGTACTTCCTCGCTTGAAACGGTTTAAAAAGTTGGCAAATGCTGTTTATGTAAGTTTAAGGTGTATTTCATTTTGCGTTTTATTAACAGCGATAAATCGCTCTCGACCAATCGCGACCGGCCTGCATTTGTAATCTCTGACGTCAGAACGTGTAGTGCGGGAAATTCGAAGGGGCCTCAGCACCTATCCTTCAGTTTTTCGCTATTTTCTCGCCTATTAAACATCTGTTTGCAGTAAGAATGGTATGGCTGTGATCGTGAAAGGATAATCTACCATCTAAGCTTAACTTCCGGTTTCTCTTTAGTGTCCCTTTAATCTGCAGCCCTTCAGGGAGCACGGCGCGGAACGCGCGTTTGCTCTCCGACGTGCGTTCGCTCCCCGTGAAAGCGTGCGTGCCTCGCACCCTTTCACTCGCACATTGTGGGGGTCTTCCCCAACAGGGACTCGTCCGGATGCTGGGTACGCAACTCCAACTCTCTCCTCAAACGCCACTCGTAGTTGGCCGGAAGAAATTCCTCGCGGAAGTTCACGCGGAACTCTTCTACTGTGCGGGCTCTGTGTCCGGCCAGTCGGAACCAACGAGCCGCCTGTTCAGTCAGTGAAGCAGGGACCACGCGCGCGAGAAGTTCGGCGTCTGAAAGCCCTGTTGCTTGCTGATAATACTGCAGACGGTCGAGGTACTCGTTTGCACTAGTGCGATCGTGGTACCCACTATAGGTAGACATGTCTACCTTAATTCGTGGTCGCTCGCTCTGCGACGGGGCCCGCATGGTGTTCTGCAGGGCGCCGGCTAAGCTCTGCATGACTTGCAGCGCATTCTGCAGCATTATTTCGCTTGACGGAATACTACCGCCCGAAGGTTCGGACGCATCCGCAGCTTGCGTCGAACTATTTAGAGGCATAGGTGGCTCTGAGTCCGCGGGATGACGCGGCGAGGTGTTAGGCGTGTTAGGCCTACTTTCAGGCCTAAAACCTGCCAACGTGGCGTTTCCGCGATCCCGACTGTTCCGCGTGAAACACTCAAAATCAAAGCTGCCGGTTTGTTCGGAAGCTGCCGCCGCGTTAGCACTAGGCCTCTGATTATCTGCCGCGACCTCCGACAACATGAACAAATCTGGAAAGTCAGACAAGCCCGTCGCCATTGTTTACTGCAACTTCAGTAGTCCCAGCTCCAAAAAAAAACAGAAAAGAAAACTCGCCGTGTTGCCGAATTCGAACCACGTTGGTAGCGCCAAATGTGGGGGTCTTCCCCAACCCGTAGCGCGTGTAATCGCAGCTACGTAGGGTTCGGGCGAATAAGGCAACCAGCGAGTCAACTCAACAACGTTTATTGCTGCCAGCAATAAAACACACTTGTAGAGGGAAGTCCGCTCTGTATAACAACTAATAAAATAGGCTTGCCTCGTCGCGTGTGGTAGTCACGCGAACGAGGTCACTCACGGCTTTCAGCAGGTAAAAAATCCGTCCAGGCAGTAGGTCAAGCGAGGTCAGAGAGCCCGGGGGTCTCTCGGTCGCGCTCTTTTATGCCTTTTTGCCTTTCCGCGAGGGGAGTGTCCTCCTCGCCCGCCGGATACTTTCCCTCTTCCCGCGCGGCACGCGCGTCGCGAGAGGCGAGCGAGAACCGGGAGAGGGCAAAGTGCATTTCTCCCGTGTTCGCCCGGCTCCCGCAGCGCGCGGTGTGCGCGCACGAGATGTCCACCCGGCTGCTGTCGCGGGCGCTCCGTGCGCCGGCGACGGGCGAGCGCCCGCGGGAGAAGGTGGCAGCGTGTGCTCCCCCACAACATACAGCGTCCGAAGTGCGGCGACGAGTACATCGCCGTTGACGTCATACGGAACCTCACGGCGACGGCAACGACGACGACGCCGATGGCAGAAATCCGCTTTTGAGTGTCCATATAATTGCTATCGCAATAAAACAAAAATGCAGTTCCACTCAACGTGAAAGCTGGGGAAGTGCGAAGCAGTGATTCGACAGTGTTTCCCTTGTGTTTTCATTGTGTTTATCTCGTTTATCCTGTGTTTATGTTGTGTTTAGCTATTCTTTTCACAATGTTGGTATTAGCTTGCCTACGCTGGTGAGCAATTTCAGCTTCTCGGGCGCGCACCGCTTGATCAGCCCTGCGTCGGCGCTGTTTTTCACGGGCGAGCGCCCGCTGTCGCTCCAAGCGTGCTTGCTGCCCCGCGTCCATGGCGGGAAAGACCATAGAATAAACTCCTTGGAACCAACATTGAATAAAGACTGTCCCGGAGCGCGGGAACGTCGGGAGCGGCTTTTTCAGCGCGCCTTAGCGGAATCTTTCTTCTTGTGAGGATGTGGCGCCCTCTCTTCATTAGTTTCGGTATGAGCATGGCGTTTTCGATCGTGTTTTCATTAGTTTGGGTTAATATTGCGTTAATTCATGATGTTTTTCCTTATTTATAACATTTATACTTACTTGGTTTAATTTTATCCATTTCTACGGGAATGTTATGGTAATTTTATGTCTTACGTATACCTTGTGTTGTGCTGACAACCACCGACGAGGGACGACATCCCGTGTCCCTAAAGTGCTCCGCGCTTAAAAAATTAGTAGCCCTTCCCCTGTCGAGGAAATGGGAGTAAGCAAAGCTTGTCGCGTGTTTTTTCGGTGTTCCTCCGAACGAATTGCCCTGACGAGTATCACGTTATGCTCGAACCACAACCGGTCACACGCACTGCAGCTGGCTCTGAAGTTCCGTTTGAGAAACTCGCGTTAAAACCTGGCCGTCGCACCGGGGAAGTTGGCGCTAGCTTGCTGAAGCGTGCAACACCTTTGTCGGGTTCCTGGAGGGCTAGACGACGCTGACGTTTGGCCTCAGCATCGTGTTCCCGCAACTCCGGGCCGGCGGCTCTTCGCTGACGTTTCGACTGAGCTTCGAAAGCCCTCACGCTAGAATCGGCACGTCGACGACGAGGCCTTTCCCGAGCGCGTTCATTCTCGATGGATTTCCCTGAAATTTCTTCAAGATTAAATCTGTCCGTTACATAAGACATTGAATGGCTCATACCCCCTTAAGCAATGGCTCATAGCCCCGGGGGGTAAACGTGGCCTGTCCATTACGACGACAGAAGTGAAATTCTACGCTAGAATGATTAGCGGCAACGCAGCCAGCTGTGGAAGACACCCCTCTAATTGCACACCCCGCTTAATTTATTTGCGAGACACTACGTCTTTTTCATGTCTGAACGAGCCACAGTGATTTGGCCACGCATGTGATTTCGCTTTACAAACTGAGTCATGGAATTCACTCGATTTCTACATGTTTTAAACTTCAGCAGCAGCTCAGCACGGTTAGGATCCCGTTTTGCTTGGTCCTACAGAAGTTCTCTTTCCTTAATTGCCGCTAATATTTGTGGCGACAACCGTTTGTGCTGTTCTACGCGTAATCTGACTTTTTAGAGCGGATACATTTGTTCCTATAATTATGGAGTATCTCAACAAAGCAGTCGTATAAATTAGCTGGTGAGATTACACAATAGGGACTGCCAGTCATGCTTTTTGATGCATTCGTCAGAGCCTTGGATCAACAATGGAAGTTTCCTTTTTACAGCGGAGCTGTTAAGTTTTTCGTAAGTCTGTTTCGTGCCGACAGAAAACTCGGCCCAGCTGTGCGTCGCCGAGCCACGCTACCTCCTCGCATCACACATGTGCGGAGTCTCGCCGCGACATGCGTGCGCTTCGCCTTCCGTCTCCCCAGCCGAGGAGAAGCAAGTGTTCGCTTAGCCGTGACGTCACTGATATGCAAGAAAGCTCTGCGCATCCGGCGCGCCCACAGAACACCCATACAAACTTAGAGAAGGGAAACTGTACCTTCCACAGTGCAACGAAAATAAGCGCAGCGATGGCGTTGTCAACTAAAGTATGCGACCGAGAGATGGCGCTGGCAAAATTAAAACTAACATCATCATCATTACTCAGTGAGCAATATGGCCGCTACGGTAGCTGTTCGTAGAGCTCGTCGCGCTGCTCGCTCGCTGGTTTTGGGCGTTTTGTTACCACTTTCGGGACGGTATTCGTGTGCTGTACTCTAACATGACTACAGATATTTTTATTATGTCGCCAGATGACCGAGAGGCCTCAACTGGCAATAAAACACTTCAAAAAAGTAAGCTGACATTGTTTATTGTCAATGGTGAATGAAGCAGTATATGCTCGCAATTTTCATTCAGGTTAGGTGGACTCAATGTTGTCCGTCACTGAATTTACAACATACAGAAAGACAGATAACCATCTATTTAATGGAACCCAAAGCTGAAATCGAGCGAAGTTTTCTCATCATGTTCGGCGTGCCGCTAATCCAGGAAGAACGAAGCTTCATACAGCGATATTTATGCCGAGCTACCCTCGTACATGTATTGCGTACAGTGCTGCTTGACGTTTTATATTCCTTGCGTTCGACGAGTTCAGCTAGATGAAAGAAGGGAACATTAAAAATTGCTCGGCAAAAAATGTACTGTCAGCAAGATAAGCTCGGGCTGTAATGTCCCATTGCTCTCATAACACATTGGCGAGAGGCACGAATTGTAGGAGAGGTTGGGGGGGGGGGGGGGGGGGGGGCATTATGCTAGATTTTACATGATATATTTTCTGCTCTCTCCTGCACATTTAGTGTTCAGGTGCGGCAGTAAAGGCTTTGACACAAGTGGAGCACTCGTAGGGAAACCAAGCAACGTTATAGAGACAGCAGTGCTTACAAGGACTTCTACAAATACTGTGTGAATAAACAAGGACACTAAATCAACATATAAGCAAACCCAATTAATGCTCACAGATCCTTGGAATATGCAACTTGCGGTTTCATGTTGGAAAAGAATCTCGGTATATGTATTCAAACAAGGCAAAAAGGTTGCAAGGAGATGAACACTTCAGTTGAGTAACAGAGGCGAGCAAGGGAAGCCTCAGCTTGGAGCCAACGTTTCACTAAAGAAACGTATTTGTGGGGGCCGAGACGAAGACAAGTAGCCAAGGTTGAATACTGGGCGTGTTGGTATAGCATACTAGAGGTTGGATTGCGCAACATTTTTCACGAGACACACAGGCAGAAGACAAGTTCCCACACTGTGCTTTCCCTTGCTCGTCCACTGTTAATTCGCAGAATGTTAAGCCGAACTTATTCTGCGAGTACATTTCAAACTCTTTTTGGGAGCATGCTCGGGTTTGGCATCTGCTGTTTGAAGAGAAAGAAAAATTGTTTTTAGTGATTTCTCAAGTTTGTGAAGTATGAAATAGGCTGGCCGGTTGTGTGAGCTTGCCTTTTCTAGCTATCTCTTATGTTGTAGGGCTAGCCTAGTTATTGATTCCATGAAAACTGGCAATGAGCCTCTTGTAGTAAACAAATGTAAAATACGCGTATCCAGATCTAATTCTAATCCTAGCACTTGCCATGTTAACAACGTTCCCCTATATTTTGTCACGTCATATAAATATCTCGGTGTACACATTAGAAATAACTTAAATTGGGCCATTAATATAGAGTACGCAATGCTAATCACATGCTCTGGTACTTACGGCGCAACTTTCCAAAGCACCGTTTACTTTAGAACTACAGCTTTACAAGACGAATTTGCTCGAAACTTGAATATGCATCTGCAATACGGAATCCCAGTCACGTTAATCTTATTAATTCACTTGAACTAGTACAAGATAACTCTACTCGTTTGATTATTTCTAATCATAACCGCACCATGAGTATAACCTCAATGTAAACTAACCTAGCACTTATTCCACTAGCTAATTGCCGCAAAGTCGCCCGTCTTTTGCTATTTCATAAAATTTTCTATCACACCACACTTCATGACGACTTCATACTGTGGCCTCAGTGCATTTCAAACTGTCGATCATCGCAGTAAGGTAGGAATTGATTCATGTAACACGAAGTCTTTCTTTCAATCTTTCATCTCCCGTACATCTCAGAAATGGAACCATCAGGTATCGTAGCCATCACAGATAACAAACTTTTTTTTTTTTGCAGAACGTTAGCTAACATTGTATAATCAGGACAATCATTATGTTACAAGAACTCACTGCACTTGTATGTTTTACTCTACTACTTTGTAACCACTCCCCTCTTTATTGCCATGTGGCCCTGAGGGTACTTTAAACAAAAAATAAAATCATAAAATGAAGAGTGACTGCCAGAGTTTCAGTCAACATGATGTATCATTTCCTTAAAATTGCATTGAGCTCTTTTGATTGTTTTAAAATGCTTTGCTGTTTTATGTAACAAATTATCGTTGAGGGAGCATGTGATACTTCGTGGTACCAATGCCCGTCAAACTGATTTTCAAAGAGCAGATCACAGGGTTGTGCATTAGCAAGTAGGAGCTTGCTACATTGTTTCTGTCCTGGTCGTCATGGCTATAATGACTGGAAAAGAAACAAGTTGTGACTCAACATGTTACTTCTCCGGGTGCCATAAAACGCCCTTAAAAGCAACTAAGCTTGTATGTCAAATTTCTCAATCCCGCTCGGGTACGATACAAAACTGTAGACTGCTGCTTTCCTGATAGGGCTCACACATTTCTATCTGGTAAACTTGCAAACATTGCATGGTGAGGCACGTAGTTCAAGAGGACCTGTTGTCATTATGGTGACAGTTGAGCTTCTTGTGGCTTAGTGTGGGCAACTTGTAGACCAATAATCTCTCTTTTGTCCGTCTTCCTGAAAAGAGAAATGACAAAGCCATGACACACATGCAAGCAAAATTTGGTGAAACAAAAGTTAGTCCCATAAATGAACAAATCACGGTTCTAGTTGAAGTGTCTAGAAACATACCCTGTGAGGATTCTGGCCCTTGTTGTTACTTCCAGTGGTGACACGTTCATTGTTGACTTGTACGTCCAGAGAGACTATAGAGTCGCCCGCCGTGGTTGCTCAGTGGCTATGATGTTGGGCTGCTGAGCACGAGGTCGCGGGATCGAATTCCGGCCACAGCGGCCGCATTTCGATGGAGGCGAAATGCGAAAACACCCGTGTACTTAGATTTAGGTGCACGTTAAAGAACCCCAGGTGGTCAAAATTTCCGGAGTCCCCCACTACGGCGTGCCTCATAATCAGAACTGGTTTTGGCACGTAAAACCCCATAATTTAACGAGACTATAGAGTCCAAAGTGATGAGTCCAAATATGAACAGCGTCTTGGAGGCTGAAGTCGAAAGAAAAAGTTGTCGCAGTTTCACCTGAAAGGCGAAGCATCAATTGCGATAGCAAACTTGTAGAGAGCTATACGGAGTACTGATATTAGCTTTATCAGCTGTATAAACTTGGACATGCAGCAGCATCGGCAACACGCAGAACTGTTGTCGACGCCATCGGCGTTTTGCCCGCGTTCGCTCAAAATGCGTGCGGCGTTGGTGACTGTTGCCGGAGCCTCTGATATAAATAGGCACTGCGTGCTGCAGCTAAACGTCGCCTCCCTTCCCTCCCCCTCCCCCACGGCCTCTCGCTCGTCGGAAGAAGGCGCGTTTGCTCTACATACATGGTGATTGTGAAGGAGAACAGAGACGCCTACTTCTGCAGCCCTTAAGCGAGCACGGCGCAGAACGCGCGTTTGTTCTCCGCCGTGCGTTCACTCCCCGTGAAAGACGCGCCCCTCGCGCCCTTTCACTCGCACATACAGCGTTCGGCGCGCGGCGCCGATTTCTTCTCCAAATGACGTCATACGGAACCTCACGGCGACGGCGACCCGACGCCGACGGCAGAAATCTGCTTTTGAGTGTCCATATAATTGCTATCGCAATAAAAAGAGCCTCAATTACTATGATTCAAGTGTGGGTGAGTTTGTGATTCATGTATGACAAAGAACAGTGCACACAACGCTCCATGGCAGAAAAACACAACACTAGGCAGTTTTAGTATTGCGGAAATGGCTCCACGCTAAACGCAATAAAATAGCAGGGTCAGACTGCGCATGCTCAGAACGCTATTTCAGTTTTGCGGGTAGCGTGCGTCCGCTATTTTTCAAATATAGCGGATACGCTAAACGCTCGCTAAGTTTCTAGCGTTGCAAACATGTTGGCACCCTCGGCCCGAGCGCTTGACATGCAGGCTCGTTTCAAGGCTTGGCGTGGATCCACACGGCTAGTTTGGTTGTCGAGCTGCTCAATTTGCTGCTTTGATATACTCGCAGCTAGATGGTTTCGCGCTTAGCAGCGCATCGCTGTCTTACGCTATACTAAAACTCTATCGAACAGCGTTCCGCAAAGATTTAGCGTGCGTAACACGCTAACTCTAACGCAAGCATTTTCCGCAATACTAAAAGTCTCTACTGTTTTGAGTGTGCATTTCTTTCACTGGTGTCCTTGTGTGGGCTGTGGTTAGTCAAGCCTCGATTTGATGACAATTGTTTCTGCCAGATACTAGTAATAAACACAGTCATTTTATTATGTCTCAAATGCAGTTAATCTAACGGTATCACCGGAAGTACATTTGTCGATAATGTGCAGTGAATTTATCTCGGTGTATCATTTATGCAGAAACTGCCAGAACTTTATTATTTATGCTGTACTCATGTTAGCAATTTTAGCAACTTTGCAAAATAGCAAGAGCCTCGTTTGAATTGCTTTGGAAGGGCAATAACTTTATAATTATTACAATTTTCTACTTTTAAGAAATGACGACAGGAATCTGTTTTATCCGGCTCGCACGCAAACAAATTCAAAGTTGAAAATACGAAGCACTGCTTTTTTACTCACCGGCGCACACGGCCAGGGGCTGCAAGGTTAATCCGCTTTCGTGGGCAGTCTTCAAGCAGACTGCGCTCGGTTCCAGCGATGAATTTTCGTGCTGGCCAGCAGCTTTTTTTTTTTTTTTTTTCAACCTAACACGTCATTACGCGGCCAGAAGCGGCAGATCTAACGGCGGAAGCCGTGCATGCAGCTGTTATGCCAGTGAAACGCCGCAGCTAATAAAGTTCACCGTCTTTAAACACGTTCGCTTGGTGGCCGCTATCGAATGTTGGACGCATTAACATGGCTGAGATATTATTGATATCTAATTAAAACGAACCTGCGCGATGCTGCTCAAAGGAAACGACCACCCCGTTCGCAAATATAACCGCCGTACAATTTGAATCGATAAACGGCACAGACTGCAATCGATACCAGTGGGCTGCTGCTGATCACACGCCAGTGAGGCCTCAAAACCTTTATTCAAGTAACAAAGCACGGACTTTAATAATAGAAGTCAAATTTTAAAAAATGTCACAGTTTCGCCCTAAGGGCGAAGCAATGAATGCGATAGCAACACAGCAATGTCATACGAAGTAACGTGAGCGGCTTTGGTAGCAATATGAATTGTAGTAAACATGAGCTGATTAAGTAAGCAGGTGTGCTGCGGCGTAAGTAGACCGACCTTGAAGAGAGACTCGATGACCACGAGAAGGCGCGTGTGAAACGGTGGTGTTGGATGAGAAGCGCTTCCCGTGGGCAGCGCTTGCGAAGGGACACACCTGTAGCGCTGCACTGCCGATCCGGGCAGCATTACATGTGTAGCGTGCGTTGGAAAATGTGGCCCGACTATTACTAACTGAATGAACAAGCGTGGTGTGAACGCGCACAAACAAACATGATAGATCACAC